>NW_015203053.1:0-767 GCF_001447785.1 Gekko japonicus | reverse complement strand
AAAACAGTAGATAAGCAGCCTTCTGTACAACTGATGAAAGAAAGCACGTCTGCAGAACCTGGCACTTATTTCTTATTGCAAATGGACAAAATGTAAACTCTGTTGAGGACATGCCGGAAGTTGTAGCTGCTGCCCATTGTTCCAAAACATCTTTACCTTGTCTTTAAGAGAGGTTTGGGCTGGGCTAACCTGATGATGATGGATCCCTACAACACATTTTTAAAAGGCTGATTTACATGCTACACAGTATTTAGATGAAATGTTTTTGTGTGTACAGCTAAAAACAGGAACATGGGGGAAAGTCTGTTTGGAAATATGTGCATTGTGCATGTGCCAGGAAGTCAGGCTTGGCCACTGTTCCTGACTGCACAAGCATACAGGACAAAACACAGTTGATGTCACATGTCTGATGCTGCTTTGCTGGTTTTATACCAGCTTTGCCATAGTGTGTGAATGCATGCCGTCTGGACAGCTCTCTCCTCTACCAGATTCCAATTCAAATACTCAGTCCAAGTATTTTTCTAGCCTGCCAGAAGAGGTCACTTTTGTACTGCAGGAATAGAATGAGTGAATTCATGCTGTAATATTTGAGAAAACCTGTTTCAATGTATGTTCTCCCATGTACACAGGGTTTAGCTTGGTTTGTCTTGGGGGAACTGCTGGACTCTAGCTTCATTCTCACATCTTTTTGTTAACTCTTGCATTTACGTGCTAATTTGCTGATATCCATTGATCTTACCAGCCACCTGATCAAATTTCAGCTCTGC
>NW_015203052.1:0-654 GCF_001447785.1 Gekko japonicus | reverse complement strand
GGGAGAAAGTGAGAGAGGGAAAGAATGAATAGAGATAGGGAGAAAGGAAGAGAGAATGAAGAGGGGGGGTAGCGGTGAAAACGTGCCCACGGCGGGTGGCTTACTGCCAGCGGCGCCCCCGCTGCCCCTCGCCTGCTCCCCCTGAAAAGCTGTGAAGGTGTGTATAGGGGGTAGAGTGGTGGAAACAGGCCCGCAGCGGCTGGCTCAGCGCTGCCGCCCCTCGCTTGCTACCCCCGAGAGGCTGTGAAGGTGGGGGGGGTGGAGCAGCGGAAATGGGCCAGTGGCGGCGGCAATGGCAGCGGCCGTAGGGGTGTGCACGAAAGGTTCCCCTGCCTCCCTGAGCCCCGGGGTGGTGGCCTTCCACTCCTAGGGGCAAACGGTGCTTCTTGCATCTGATGTCTCAGCAGCCTTGCCGCTTGGACATCAGACGCGAGAGTTCATTCCAGCTCCCCCAGCTCTCCGAAGGCGCTCTTTAAAACGTTATGGCCAGTGGCGGTGGTGGCAATGGTGGCAGCCACGGGGGGCGCAAAAGGTTCCCCCGCCTCCCTGAGCCCTGGGGTAGTGGCCTTCCACTCCTAGGGGCAAACGGTGCCTCTCGCTTCTGATGTCTGAGCGGCCTCGCTGCTCAGATGTGAGAGGTCATTCCAGCTCCTT
>NW_015203051.1:0-761 GCF_001447785.1 Gekko japonicus | reverse complement strand
GCTGTTTTGTAGATTTCCTGTGTACCTTTTCTCCTTTAGAAATAAAGATTTTTACATAGAAAGAATATGCCTCCTCTCCAGTGAACAAAGATCCATTGCATGCTCTGAACTAAATTTCTAGTCTCCCCTGAGAGAATTGCAATTCCCTGTGCTCTGGGGATAAAGACACGGCTGGGAAAGCAGTTTCATCTTGCTGTGATGTGGGCATAGGAGAGAAAGCATTTAACCCTTCCACTCCTGGATGGTTTCATCAATTGAAACTGACTCCTTATTAGGCTTGAAAGGGGGGGGCGCAAAGAAGGGGTGTCGGGTTTTGGTTTTCCTTTTCCAGGGATGATAACAGTTGAGTGTGTGTCTGTCTATGTTTCAATTTCAATCACCAACACCATATAAAATTCCCAAACCCTCCTTGCAAATAGCAAATCTTTTCTCTTTTGGCAGCTCATCAACTGCTCTGGCGTAGAAGTTACTAGGGAAGCACTGAAAGGTCTCCGCCAGGAGGAGTGGGCAGAAAGCCATGCAGGTGAGCTGAGGGCTTACAGGAGCCTGTGTGAAATGAGGTTAGTCCCGTGCGGACAAAGGCATCTCTTGAGAAGTGCTCTGCCAGAGCCGGAAGGTAATGAGCTCTAACCATTTGAAACCAACACCAGAGATGAGGGAATGCAGTTCTGTTGGAAAGACCATCAGGAAGAAAGTCAGAGGGACGCCGAAAGCCGACACAGACAACCCAAGGAGAGAAAAATCCCTCCACTGGGTGCCGG
>NW_015203050.1:0-769 GCF_001447785.1 Gekko japonicus | reverse complement strand
CAGAACTCCAAAAGCCCTCCCACTGTGGCTCCCTCCCAAGCACCAGAAATGCAGAGCATCCCTGCCCCAGACAGAATGATCCATTTGTACCTTGTGGCTAACTAATAGCCACTGATGGATCTCCGCTCCATATGTTCATCCAATCCCCTCTTGAAGCTGTCTATGATTGTAGCTGCCACCACTTCCTGCGGCAGTGAATTCCACATGTTAATTACTCTTTGGGTGAAAAAGTACTTCCTTTATCACAACTAACATAACACCACGCAGAAAAAGCAACATGAGACATTTTGGGAGACAGTCATGTCAACATCCAAGACCAAAAAGGAATTTTTTAAAAAAAACAAAACAAACTGACTGAAGTGAACAGAATAAATTATGCAAGCTAAGGAATTTTATGGAACCATGTAGAATTTATTCTGACCACAGGATCTGTGTCTTCTCTACACATTCTTTACTGCTTTGCAAAGAACACCACGGAACACGTGCTTCAATAGGTTTGTGCCATACCATGCGCATGGCTGTGTATGTCTCACATGCCCCTGCATAAGTCTGCAAACTTTCGTCCTTCATACGTGACCTGGGACTCCGAAAGCCCTCTCCCACTTTTTAAAAAGCAAACCTCTAGCCTTCTTGGATGCGGAGGAAGTACGGAAATACAGTGAGCATATCTGGTGAAAGCTTCAAAGTCGGACTTTGGCCACATTTACCAATGCTTAGCAGACAGGGGCTTGCGTGTCACATGTCTGCCTCTTCTTCTCTCATAGCTCTT
>NW_015203049.1:0-752 GCF_001447785.1 Gekko japonicus | reverse complement strand
TCCGCGCACTTAACCACGACACCAAGCTTCGTTTGGGTCACTGAAACCCTCCTTGCTTACCCTACGGTCAATACTCCGTACGTAAGCTCACCACTTCATCGTACGACGGCCCTGTCCTAGGAAGCTGCAGGTATGAGGTTATCGGTTCATCGTACAGAAACGTCTGACAGGACGGAAGAGCACAGGAAGAACTGTGGGGTGTAGGAGAGCTTCAAGGACTGCAGAATAATGGAAAAACGGCCCCCCCCCCCCCCCGGGCTGAATAGCCACACAGGATTCTTACCTCACGACAGATGCTAATTTTCCACCCCTAAGCATTTTCCCCCTGCTCTAATCAAGTGGATTACATTTTGCTTTGTACCTCTGCATTCGTTGCAAAGCCCCTCGCACCTTCTGACTGGGATATAAGGACTTGGGGATCTCCGTTCCTACTTATATCTGATGAAGGAAGCTTTGGTTCTCAAAGGCTCGCGCTCCACAAAGCTTACCGGTCTCTAAAGTGCTACCAGACTCAAATCTCGCTCCTTGAGGACTGCAAAAAGACTTACCCGGACACCGATATACCAGGTCTATAATTAGTTTTGTAAGAACACAGGGGAGGAAAAAAACAAACCTGACCCAAAAACTGGAATCGAGAACCACGAGGGTGAGAAAGAAGTCTGGTAAAGGGCCAATATGAAAAACCCAGTTGAAACTTATAATATACAAACATACATGCATTTCTTAAAAAGACAGTTAAAAACATATAAGGG
>NW_015203048.1:0-775 GCF_001447785.1 Gekko japonicus | reverse complement strand
GAGATCCATTGTGATTCCCAGACCGCTGTGGGGGGACAGGAAGCAGGTGGGTGGCTAGGAACACTGCCACCATTGCTGCTGCTGCTGCTCTGCGGAGTGGGGGAGGAAGCAGGCAGGAGGCTGTGAGAGTGATGGGGGTAGAAAGAAAGAATGATGGGGTGGGGGCAGAAAAAGAGAGAGAAAGTGATGAAGTGGGGAGGCAGAAAAACAAAGAGAAAGATGACAGGTCAGAAAGAGAGAGGAAGTCACATGCATGGAGGAGAAATAGAGAGTAAGAAAAGGGGGGCAGAGGGGAGAAATAGTGTGAGAGAGGTAGGGGGTGAGGAGAGGAAGCAAAGGTGTGATGAATGAGATAACCATCCTGCAAGTTTCTTGCGGGTCTCCACTTGTTCTCTCTAAATTCATTGATGTTAACACCCACTTAATGTAACACACACAAATCCTTGGCTTTTCCTCTCTCCTTTGCCAAGCTAAGATGAAAGTGTGAAATTATGCCTTTCCAATTTTGCAAATCCAGAGCCCCAACTGTCCGCTCTCAGCCCCCATCCCTGCAAAAACTCTAGTTCACAGACTGGCCTTGAGTACTGAAACCTTTTTTAATCACCTCTAGCATTATTGGAACTCATCCCTCCTCCACCTTTATCCAACATTCTGGTGCACAATCATTCAGATTTCTTTTTTCTCTCCCCCTCCTTAAATCCTTACACTGGCATCTTTTCCTTTTCCAATTTCAAAAGAAAATCTTCTTTCTAAGCCCTGTGTGGCCTTGCTGTTT
>NW_015203047.1:0-763 GCF_001447785.1 Gekko japonicus | reverse complement strand
AGTGATTGAGAGAGCGGTGGCTGAACAACATCAGGTTTTCCTCGATGATGCTTCCATCCTTGATTCCTTCCAGTCTGTCTTCCACCCTGGTTGTGGGACAGAGACAGTTCTTTCTGGTCGCCCTAACAGATGGCCTCCATAGACATCTGGATCAGGGCGGATCAGTGCTGCTGTTACTATTAGATCTAATGGCAGCGTTCAATACAGTTGATTACAGTCTATTGATCCACTGCCTTGCCGATGTAGGAGTTCAAGAGACTGCCTTGAAATGGTTTTCCTCCTTCCTCCATGGTCGGGGACAGAGGGTGGCACTTGGTGAGAGGGTCTCCCCAAAATACCCACTAGAATGTGGAGTGCTGCAGGGGGCGATCCTCTCAACAATGTTCTTTTACATCTATATGCGCCCCTTCACCCAGTTAGTCTGGAGTTATGGGCTGGGTTGTCATCAGTATGCTGATGATACCCAGCTCTATCTGTTAATGGATGGCCATCCATCTTCCGTTCCCACGAACTTGGCTGAGGCTTTGGATGCTGTGGCTGGATGGTTGCGGCAGAGTCGGTTGAAGTTAAATCCATTGAAGATGGAGGTCCTGTATTTGGGCTGAGGGGGGTTAGATGGGGGCACCAGGCTCCCCACACTGGAAGGGGTGCCTTTGGTGCCAGCCCAAACAATGAGGAGTCTGGGAGTGATAATGGATGCCTCTCTCTCCATGGAGATCCAGGTTGCTGTAGTTGCCAGAGCTGCATTTTTCCATCTTAGGCA
>NW_015203046.1:0-727 GCF_001447785.1 Gekko japonicus | reverse complement strand
CAGCCTAACCTTCTCTCTCACGCTTCTTCGCTCCAACTCCCCTTGGTCTGTCGTTTCTTAACATTGTCATCATTTACATTTTAAAGTATTACCAAAGATACTGTAGGCAGACAACCTGACTAAGTCCCCCTGGAATCCATCGAGTGGGTCTTAGCCTTCCCTCAACTAAGGGCCATTGAATTTACGGAGACTTAGTTGTGAGTCAAGCTGCATTCCTAACATTCTATTTCTCTACTCTCAGCCATAATTTCTCCATGAATTTGTTTCACCTTCTTTCACCTATCAAGACTGGGTGTCCTGCCAGAATCCCATTCAGCCCAGTGAAACTCAGTGACGCAAGTACATCAGGTGGAAGTCTGGTGACCAGGTAAGTTATTTTCCCTCACAACAGTGCTCAAATCTGAATGCTTGCAGACTGCAGGATGATTGACTTGTCTTATGTATTATTTATGCAAAAAAAAGGAAACCCTCTGAAGCAAATAGCGTATTTCCTTATCTAGCTGCTCAGATTTGCCATCCATGTGTTGTTATTCCTAATGATGCAACTCTCTGACATTCCTCACCTTTTATCCAATCTTGGGTGGCAGCATAATGTTGTTATAAAAATTAGATAGTAGAGAAGCTGCAATAGCGGAAGGGGGAATTAGGATTCAAGAAAAGAGAGAAAGATATTGCCAAGATAGTTTCCTGAGCAAATTACCTGTGCAGGCTCATGTTAGGCACGTGC
>NW_015203045.1:0-801 GCF_001447785.1 Gekko japonicus | reverse complement strand
TGCTTAAAACATTAGCACAATATTTTGTTAATTTAAGAGTCTTCAATAACTGACACCTCTTGCTCTGAATTATTGCATCAAAATGTCTGCCCTGTTGCAATCTTGAGTATGCTGTTCAGGTGTGTATCTGTAAGCTGCAAACCTACGATGATGCAGCAGCAGCATAACTAGAAGAAGATGCAGAAGACAGCCAGTTCCACTGCAGGCCTGATAGAAGCCCTCCAGGGGCCTAATCTGGCCCTCGGGCTGCATGTTTGACACCCCTGAGTTAGTCCCTTGCTAAGGGGTAGGCTGGATTAGCACAAATCAACTAATTTGGCCATCAGCATTTGATAAGATTACCTCTCATTAATGATCAGCTGATATTTGAAGGCTGTCATACATCATCGCTCCTTGACAGCATTTGATAGTTGATTTGCAATATCATTTCATACATTTTGTGATGTATTCCCATCAAGTGAATGTTGAACTGTGCACACACACTCTCTCAGCCAGTGTTCCCTCTAAGCTGAGTTAGTGTGAGCTAGCTCACAGTTTTTTTAGCCTCTGGCTCACACATTTTTGTCTTAGCTCAGGAAGGATGGCTCCAGAGCAGACTAATTTACGCAGTAGCCAAATCACTCGCTCACAAACTTTAATGCTCATAGCTCACAAAGTAGAATTTTTGCTCACAAGACTCCACAGCTTATAGGGAGCATTGCTCTCAGCCTAATCCCCGTCACTTAAATAATCCACATTGCTTTTCCTACTGAGAAAGACTGGATCATTAGTTGGCCTCTGGCTCTAATCTTTGAGATGTCC
>NW_015203044.1:0-785 GCF_001447785.1 Gekko japonicus | reverse complement strand
TTGGCATCTCTTATGTTCTTATGGCCCCTACATGGCGATCGAGCCACAGCATGGCGGGATGTCGGAATACCGCTGAATTGGGATTTTAGTATTACATTTTATAGCACGCCACCTTTAATCTACTGAACGACCGATATTGTGAGCACTTTAATGGTTAACTGTTGACTGTTTTTAATTGTTTTTAATTGTTTCATGTGGACTTGGCACATGGTGCCGATAAATAAGTTAGCCGCCCTGAGCCCGTTTGCGGGGAGGGGGAGATATAAATCAAATAAATAAATAAATAAATAAATAATCCGTAGTTTGGACATCCTGTTATAACACTAGAAGGTAAATGCGAAGGTTTCCCTTGCTCGAAAGCCAGTCGAATCCAACTCTCTAGGGTTGCAGTGCTCATCTCCATTTCCAAGCCGAAGAGCCAGCGCTGTCCGAAGACGTTTCTGTGGTCATGTGGCCAGCATGACTAAACGCCAAGGCGCACGAAACGCCGTTACCTTCCCACCGAAGTGGTACCTATTTATCTACTTGCATTTTCTTGCTTTCGAACTGCTACGTTGGCAGGAGGTTATAACACCACGGCCTCATAAAATGAGCTAATAAATCAGCAATTCAGAGTTGCATGTGAAAGCCCCATCTGGACCCTCCAGAGAGAAGGTTGAAGTCTTGTCTCATGTAAAAGTCTCATCGTGAATTAAATCCAATTTTCCAGCATCACTGGGGTAAGGAAGCGCGGCTCTTCTTCCATCCCGGCCTGCCAAGGCCTGGAAACAGACTTCCACGTTATT
>NW_015203043.1:0-753 GCF_001447785.1 Gekko japonicus | reverse complement strand
ACATGTCCTTCCATGGTTGCACACCTGTGACCCCACATGTATGAGACATATCATGTAGTTGCACCCTTAGACTCGAAAGTTAGAGACCAAAACAGAGCAAGGCTGGAATATGAAAGATACAAGCCAAATAGCGTCCCTATTCTAATAACACAGCTCCCTTGAAAGAAAATGCCTTCAAGCATTGTTAAGAGAGGTTCTCTTAATTCCTCTTTACCCAGTTTCATCCTAAAACCTCACAATTCTGGGAATTTAGAGTCTGTTTTGGGCCTATTCCGCTTTGATCAAAGAACAATTTGAAGAGAGGAGAGGCAGGAAGGGAGGTAGGTTCTGCAAAATGTCATAATTTCGTTCCGTAGATGCACAGAGGAAGGCAATGTCTTCCCAAACCACCCCCACACTGTTCTGCTAGAGCACCAATTTGTGGTGCGTTAGATAAAACAAATGCAAGGTCTGGAGTCACAAAGGTTACACTGATTTCTCTAAAAAGTGAATTGAAGGAAGGAAGGAAGGAAGGAAGGAAGGAAGGAAGGAAGGAAGGAAGGAAGGAAGGAAGGAAATGCTCCTCCCCATAGCAACATTAGTTAGCAAACATATGTTCTCCTGTCAAGAGAGTTAGGTGAGAAGCAGATGGGGAAAGGGACAAGAATGGCTCCAGAAATGCAGTGCAGGGACCCATATGCACATATCCTTTGCAATATCATTATGACCATTTTGCACACTAGATAAAGACTGAACATTCCCCCCCCCCCCCAG
>NW_015203042.1:0-776 GCF_001447785.1 Gekko japonicus | reverse complement strand
TAAGCCAAGCACTCTGGACATGTTCTAGCACCCTCATTTTTATGTATTCAGATGTGCCTTTGTTCTGGCTGGTGGGGATTTGCCTGTACCTAGCTGGGCTCCGGGTCGTCTCAGTCCCGTCCCGTCCCACTCGAGCATCAGTCACTGGTGGGCAGTGTTCCCTCTAAGCTGAGTTAGCATGAGCTAGTTCACAGGGTTTTTTAGCCTCCGGCTCACACATTTCTGTCTCAGCTCATGGAGGGATGGCTCCAGAGCAGTGTTCCCTCTAAGCTGAGTTAGTGTGAGCTAGTTCATCGGTTTTTAGCCTCCAGCTCACACATTTTTGTCTCCGCTCAGGAAGGAGGGCTCCAGAGCAAACTAATTTATGCAGCAGCCCAATCACTCACTCACAACTTTAATACGAATAGCTCACAAAGTAGAAATTTTTGCTCACAGGACTTCACAGCTTAGAGGGAACATTGCTTCAGAGCAGACTGATTTCTGCCGCAGCCAAATCGCTCGCTTGCAACTTTCGTGCCAGTGGCTCACAAAGCAGAATTTTTGCTCACGAGACTCCACAGCTTAGAGGGAGCATTGCTGGTGGGGTCTGTCAGAGATAAGCTCGGTGCAGGGTTTTATTTCTGCCTGGTAACTCGACAGAAGGAAGGCGCCTCCGAGCAGTTTCCTTTCTCCAGAACTTCTGGTCCAGCTCTCAGCCTTGCCCCGAGAGGAATAGCGTCTCGCGAGGGAAAACCGGCTTTTCTGCCTGACTCTGTGGCAGTCTTTCCTTGCCATTA
>NW_015203041.1:0-780 GCF_001447785.1 Gekko japonicus | reverse complement strand
AAGACACCAAGAAGGGAGAGCAAAGAACAGATGTCTGAGAGTCCTGTGACCCTTCCCATTCTATCAGGTTAAATACATCACAATAGAATTGAAAGCCACCTACTTAAAGATACACACACATCACAGCTTCTGAGACATGTCAAGTTTGGGTAAGCCTAAGTCATCAAGCACAGAGATATGCACTACTGAAATTCCTTCCCTAAGGCCCTCCTGAAATCTGAAAGGGTGCCCCTGGATGCTACTCAAGCATGTGGTTTTATTGTTGGAGTGAGCGACTCAGCATGCCTGGGTATCTTGGGGCTCTACATCACTCTCAGGCTGCGGTCAGACTGGCAGGTTGGTGCAGTTTGGGCATGCCGCTACTTACTCCATCACGTTTTCTGACGGAGATTTTCGATCAGGCTCCGATCCTCCTCTGGCATCACAGTGTGCTTCTTCTGTGGCTGACCATTCAGATCAGTGCACTGTGTCAACCACGGAGTGCACAGTCTGAAGTTCGGACATCCGGCAACGTGGGATAAATGCGCAGGGATCCATTAGCACCGGGAGAGTTTGGACATCTGGCAACATGGGATGAATGCGTGGGGATCCATTAGCATCGGGGGAGTTCGGACATCCAGCAGCACGGAATGAATGCACGGGAATACATTCGCACCAGGGGAGTTCAGACATCTGGCAATGCGAGATGAATGCACAGGGATCCATTAGCCCCAGAATTCATCTACTGTGAATTTACTCCGTCTCCAACTCATCTTATGACAGGATGAGTACGACTGGGGA
>NW_015203040.1:0-784 GCF_001447785.1 Gekko japonicus | reverse complement strand
CTTTGCTTAAGGCGTTCAGTCTGTTCTTCGACAGCCAGTGAAGAGCGGATGGCTGTGGCTTTGTGGTAGCGCATCTGCTTGGCATGCAGGACATCCCAGGTTCAATCCCCAGCATCTCCAGGTAAAAAGGATCAGGCAGGGAGGTGCTGTGAAAGACCTTTCTCTGCCTGAGACCCTGGAGATTCCAGTCTGAGTGCACAATGTTGATCTCAATGGACAAACGGTCTGATTAAGAGCCAGTTTGGTGTAGTGGTTAGGAGCGCGGACTCTAATCTGAGGCAGCCGGGTTTGATTCCCCTCTCCTCCACTTGCAGCTGCTGGTGTGACCTTGGGTCAGTTGCAAGTTCTCTCAGAGCTGTTCTCTCAGGAGCAGTTCTCGAAATAACTCTCTCAGCCCCACCTCCTCCTCTTCTCCTCCTCCTCCTTCTCCTTCTATAAAGCAACTTCTGATGTTCATATGATGCTCATAGGGGATAAAAATGGAGAGCCAGTGCAGTGTAGTCGCTCAGAGTGTCAGACCAAGATCTGGGAGACCCAGGGTCGAATCCCCAGTCATGCCATGGGAGCTTGGTGGGTGACCTTGGGCCAGTTGGTCTTTCTTAGCCTAACCCCTACCTCACAGGGCTGTTGTGAGGATACAGTGGAGGAGAGGAGAGTAAGGTGCTTTAGGCTCCCACTGGGGAGAAAGGCATGGTATCGAATAAGTAAATAAATAAGAATTGGAGGCTGAAGAGTATGACATGGGTGCAGTGGGTGGGGCTTGTTGCACCCAGCCCCACCTGCA
>NW_015203039.1:0-777 GCF_001447785.1 Gekko japonicus | reverse complement strand
GTTAATAAAATAATGTTAAAATTTAAAGCATCTTCATCAATATTCAAATGGGGGTCACAGCGAATAACGACGACAGCAAAGAAATTCCCAGGTTGTGGGAGGTTCCTGGCTGTAGCAGGTACTCATTTGCATATTAAGCGACACCCCCCCTAATGTAGCCAATCCTCCAAGAGCTTACAGTAGCTTCTGTAAGAAGAGCTCTGTAAGCTCTTGGAGGATTGGCTACATTAGGGGTGTGTGGCCTAATATGCAAAGGAGCTCCTACCACAAAAAGAGACCTGATATCCAGTAGTTCTTAACAGACTGACAGCCACATCAGGGAGGCCACGTATGGACGCCCGCTGCCTCAGCCGAAGGCCGGGCGGAAGAGCTCCATCTTGCGGGCCCTGTGGAATTGAAGGAGATCCCGCAGGGCCCCGGTCTCAGTGGGGAGCATGTTCCACCAGGCGGGGGCCAGGGCAGAAAAGGCCCTGGCCCTGGTCGAGGCAAGACAGACGTCCTTCGGGCCAGGGACTACCAGTAGGTGTTGTTCAGAGAGAATTAATGCGTACAATGCAGATGGGCGACAGCCAGCTTTTCATGCACAAGAGCCAATCTCGAGCTTCTCCTAATGAAAGCATTTCACACTGCTTGATGGGAAAGACCCCTGCTGCAGACTCCCCTCATACCCAGCCGGTACCTTCCCGCCCTTAATTTAAGACCATTCTTGCGAGTCCCCTCCTCTGCTGCTAACAGGAAGAGCTCCCAGGCCCTCCTCTAAGCGACAGCCCTCCAAAG
>NW_015203038.1:0-671 GCF_001447785.1 Gekko japonicus | reverse complement strand
GGGTTTACTGATAATAACGATTGGAAGTTTGAGTCCCATAAAAACTTTTTAGACCAAAATCAAAAACTTATCCAGGTACATGCAGAAGAACATAAGAAGAGCCCTGCTGGATCAGACCACTGGTCCATCTAGTCCAGCATCCCGTCTCACACAGGAGCCAACCAGTTCCCCTGGAGGGCCAACAACAGGACAGAGAGCCAGAGGCCTTCCTGAGAACAAGAGAAGAGCCCTGCTGGATCAGACCAGTGGCCCATCTAGTCCAGCCTCCTGTCTCACACAGGGGCCAACCAGTTCCTCTGGAGGGACAACAACTGGGCAGAGAGGCGGAAGCCTTCACAAGAACACCGGAAGAATCCTGCTGGATCAGACCAGGGGTCCATCTAGTCCAGCATCCTGTCTCACCCAGTGGCCAACCAGTTCCTCTGGAGGGCCAACAACAGGGCAGAGAGGCCGAGGCCTTCCTAAGAACACGCTGGACACAGTCATAACGAATAATCCATTTTAGCCCCGTAAACCAGCAAATCACTCAGTAAAGATTTCTAACCCCAGTTCAAAATCCACAAGTAATCATCAGCCCAATGGAATTATCTGCCCTGCTACATTTCATTGCTGATGCTGAAAAGATATTTTTAGGTTTTGGGTGGTAACACCTCAACAATCGGCTTCTTACT
>NW_015203037.1:0-770 GCF_001447785.1 Gekko japonicus | reverse complement strand
ATCCCCCCCGAAATGACCTCTGATTCTGCCACACCTCACAACAGCTCTGTGATGTAGAACAGCCTAAGAGAGAGTGACTAGCCCATGATCACGCAGTAAGTTGCGTGGCAAGGGAGGGATTTGAATCTGGGTATCTCCAATCCTAGCCAACAGTCTACCGCTACACCACAATGGCTGACAAGTGGAACTCTCAGGATGCAGATTTTATTTATTGACTTCACTTATACCCCAACGTTCTCCCCAGTGGAGAACCAAAGCAGCTTAAACCATTCTCCTGTACTCCATTTTGTCCTCACAACAGCCCTGCGAGGTAGGCGAGGCTGAGAGTGTGTGACTGGCCCAAGGTCACCCAGCAAGCCTCCATGGCAAAGTGGGAGTTCGAACCTGGATCCCCCAGATCCTAGTCTGACACTCTAACCCCTGCACTAGCCAGAGAGTGAAGCTGTTCCTACCACACCACCTTCTTATCAGGACTCCCGGGAGATTCTTCTCAGATAGGGGGAAAAAACCTTCCTTGCGTGGAAAGGCAACAGATTGGGGCTTTTCAGTTCAGAAAAATATTTGACAAAGAGGAGGCATGACAGAGGTTAATTAAATGATCGAAGGCAGGGAGAAAGTGGATGCTGGGACTGGGATTTTTTTGGGGGGGAGGGGGGAAATGGCCCAATGCAATTTGACAGGCAGTAGCATCAAGACAGACTAAAGGAAACACTTCTTCTCACAGTGCCTCATTAACCTGTGGAACAAGAAGAAGAGGAGGAGATTGGATT
>NW_015203036.1:0-764 GCF_001447785.1 Gekko japonicus | reverse complement strand
GATCCAGCAGGGCTCTTCTTAGGTCCTTTTGAAGGGATGGCCTCGGCCTCTCTGCCCTGTTGCTGGACCTCCAAAGGAACTGGTTGGCCCCTGTGTGAGACAGGATGCAGGACTGGATGGACCCTCACTGGTCTGATCCAGCAGGGCTCTTCTTATTATGCTGCTATGTTCTGGCACTTCCCTTTGTCAGATACATTTGTTAAAGTATCATTAAGACACATTTGTTAAAATACCCTTCTATGCCGCGGCTAATTGACTTGTGTTATGTAATGCTCTGCCTTTGAACGGTCATTCGCCGGGTTTTTAAAGGCTTTTGCGGCCAGTCTTTTGCAGCTCAGAGACTGAACTGGGCTTTCTCTGGATTTGGCGTTTCATTGTGCTGTGATGTAATGCTATCAGCCTCCAGGTGTGTTTGTGTGGGCAAAGACTTCTCACATAAAAAGGCCGGAACAAAGCTTCCTTGGACCCAATCGGAGGCTCCGGGACTGTCCCCTTAGGGGGAGAAGTGGTGGGTTGCCAACTTTGGGGTGGGAAATTCCTGGAGATTTGGGGATGGAGCCTGGATAGGGTGGGATTTGAAGGGGAACACAGAGGGCATAACGTCATAGAGTCCACCCCTCAAAGGAGGTTCACATGTGAACCCAGCCGCTCACAACGGTTATCTTTGGAGGCACTGCGTTGGTGGCCCCTACCTGCTGAGACGGTTCAGGTAGCCACTTGAGAGGGCCTTCTCCTAGAATGACTTATGCTCAGTACTGGAAGCA
>NW_015203035.1:0-767 GCF_001447785.1 Gekko japonicus | reverse complement strand
TCCTGTCCCAAACAGGTCTTGCAAAAAAAAACAACCCCAAAACCATGTCATCTTTCAAATTAATTTGTTTTCCTAAACAAAATATAAAAGACTGCCAGCCAACAAATCGGAAGGTATCTTGGCACAACTTGAATCGGTCCTAAAATATATCACTCCAACCAACTGCAACTTTGTGATACGGCAGAGTGGCCTTGGTTCCTACCATGTGACCTACAGTTAGGGATGGGCACGAGCCACGTTTTTGCAGTTTGGGTCGTGGTTTGTGCCTGAACCACAAACCAGACCACAAACTGATATGTTGATTTGGGAACTGCTCTCCTTTGTATCAGTTCGTCACCCCCGCTTTCTACTCCCCACTGCTCAGCTGTTTGTCACGAAGAGCAGAAAGCAGGGGTTTAAATGGCTCTGAGCCATTTAAATCCCTGCTTTCTGCTTTTTATGAACCACCACGAACTGCCTTAAAGTTCATGGAAGTTTGTGGCTGCTCTTCAGATTGAAAACATTGCTTCGCAAACCACGAACCAGCCAAAATTCAAGATGAACTTAAGTCTGTGAGCTGGTTAGTGCGCATCGCTACCTACGGTTGTCCAGTGTGGCTGGGGAAATTCTTGGAGATTTTGGGAGGGAGGAGCTACGCATACTTTACTTTATTTCGGGAGAAGAAACTCTAGGTTGGGAAACTGGTTGAGGGTGGAGCCTGGGGTGGCCAGGTTTGGAGAGGGGAGGGACATTAGTGGAGTATAACGCCATGGAGTCCACCCTCCAAA
>NW_015203034.1:0-782 GCF_001447785.1 Gekko japonicus | reverse complement strand
CAATCCTATTGGTAGCCCAGGGAGAACCAGCCAATCAAGCGATTGCAAGACTAGATCTAATGGGTGGAAATTACAAGGGAGTCATTACCGGCTAAATATCAGGAGAAACTTCCTAACTGTAAGAGTGGTTGAGCAGTTGAACAGTCTGCCTCGAGAGGTGGTGGCTGCTCCTTCGCTGGACGTTTTCAAGCGGAGGCTGGACAACCATCTTTCGGGTATGCTGTAGGTATGTAGGGCTATCTTTCAGCTATGCTCCTGCGGAGTGCGGGGGTTGGACTAGATGACCTGCAAGGTCCCTTCCAACTCTAACATTCCATGATTCTATGATGAGATGTTTCAGAAAAACAGATTTGTTCCAGAAGTCATTAATGTGTGTGCTGGGATCAGAGAGAAAACCATATTATACAAGTCTGAGGCTTGGGCCCTAGAAATAATTAGGAAAACAATCCTTGAGAGAGACAGCTTGTCCAGAGGCAATGGAGCCCTCAAGTGTATATGCTAACATGCATCTCTTCAACCAAGGCTGCCAATCTCCAGGTGGGGAGCTCCTAGAATTACAAGTTGATCTCCAGACTACAAAGATAATTTCCCTTGGAGAAAATGGCTGCTTTGGAGGGTGGACTCTATGGCATGATACTGCACTGAGGTCCCTCCCCATTCCCCAGCCTCCCCAATCTCCACCCCAAATCTCCAGGAATTGTTTCCACCCAGAGCTGGCAAAAGTTACCATTTGGAGGGCCGTTGTTATTCCAATTTTCACTTGTGGTTTAAGGGGGGGGGGG
>NW_015203033.1:0-786 GCF_001447785.1 Gekko japonicus | reverse complement strand
GTCTCGAACTGCTGACCTACCGACCTTCTTGTTTGCAGTCTTGTCTGTGGGTGCATTGCAGACCAAGGGGGCAGGGGTGTAATGTATCCAGTCCAGACTGCGTGGCCGGCTTGGGCTCCATGCAGTCAGGCACAAACATCGAGCTTCGCTCCAAGAGACAATGGACTATGCGGATCCTAGCCCGCTCCAATCAGGGGGCTAGGTTCCTGGCCAAGAGCCTATGGGACTCTTGGCCACTGTAAATCTATTGGGAAGTGGGGGGGTGTTTTGGGTGGTGGTTTCTCGGGGAATATAAGCCAGCCCGCAAGCCGGCCCAGGTCGTTTTGTTCCTGATCGAACAAAGTACGCTTTGCTGAAATCACTCTCCGTCTGCGTGCTTTTCACCAATATTGTATATACAGAGGGAGGTCAAAATTATTTATTGTTTATAAGAAGGGTGAGACACATGCACATGTGCCGGGGGGCGGGGGGATGTATGATAGTACAGAAATTGTCATTATCCACATAAAACCGTACCAGCTGCGGCAGGGAACAAACCGTGATGACCAAAACACATAAATCAAGCAAGGAGAAACCTTTTGAAATGTTAACTATTCTGTACATTATTATACCTACCAAATACATGAAACACACAAGGCAGCCTTATACAGAACCAGACTCTTGGTCCGTCAAGGTTAGTATTGTCTACTCGGACTGGCAGCAGCTCTCCAGGGTCTCAGGCTGAAGTGTTTCACATCACCTACCCCCCGTAGGGCTATCTTTTGGCTGTAGGGCTATCTTTCGGCT
>NW_015203032.1:0-763 GCF_001447785.1 Gekko japonicus | reverse complement strand
GTGCTGAAAGCTGGAGGACAAAGCCAGAGAAAGACCAGCACGAACAAAAGCCAGTTAAACATTTGGAGTTTTCTGCTCCAGTTCATCCCAACCTCCTGCATGGTGACCAACATACCAGCCAGAATTTATGGACAAACACTCTCCAGTTCTTATCAGTGTTATTCCTCGAAGAACATAATTTCAGGGTTCAGTTGGGCAGAGCTTTGTGTAACTCCAGCTAACCTCTCAGATCACTGTGACCAGTCTGACTTTTCAGCATTTATGGAGTTCAATTTGACTTGCTTTATACTTTATTTTCCAGGTATGGATGGGAAACAGAATTTGATCATAGTGATTCTGATAATTACAGGGCAGAGATAATCACTTTCCGAAAAGCACTCAACTCTCTACAGATTAACCAGAAAAATACATATTTATGGGGTTCCAATGTGCCCAACATTTTTCTTTTATCATAATAGTAAGAGGCTTTATGTAACTCTCTGGGGATCAAAGTGTGTATTGATTGTTACTTTGGCCATGGGAGTCCTACACTGAGAAGTTTAACATACACTGTGCTTTGCCTAGCTAGGGCAGCCATATGGAGCAAGACTTCCTTTCTGTGGGAAAACTCTTCCTCTGTCTAAAACTTCTGTGAGGAGTGTTGAAAAGCTCTGAATGAAAAACTGTTGAGGTCAACAGGCAATGATGAGTATCTTGTTCCTCAGATCCAGCAGCTAGTGAAACAGCCTAGCAACGGAAGTGTGTAACCATTCAGAATTGATCC
>NW_015203031.1:0-783 GCF_001447785.1 Gekko japonicus | reverse complement strand
CTTTTTTAAAAAGTATGTCTTTGCTTCAATGCGCGCCAAAAAAATGATCCGGAGGAACAATTCAGACACTGCAATTCTGCATATTGAATGGCTCTGAGCTGACGCTCTCCAGGCCTGTAAAAGGAGCCAATCGACTCTCCGGCATCCTGTTCCAAAAAACGTCCAGCATAATTCTGCGTACACCAAACAACTTTCAGGTCAGGGAGACAAAAAAAGCCACCGGGGGCTCTCCTTTGCCAAAAGCCAAGTCTGGGGTTTCGTGTTCCCGCACTGATTTCTGGTTCCCGCTGCTGCAGCGGCTGCTGTTCCTCCCAGGGCCTTTCCCCGCTGCGAAGGATGCCAAACTCTCGTTGAAAAGACAGAACTGTACACCCAGATCTGAAGAGAAGCGCCCCAGAGAACAAGGTCGGCTCTCAAGGCCAGTTCATACACTGCCCCCCTTTCCAAGGCTCCCAACCGCCACTCCTCAAAGTGAGCCACCACGAGGACAGCTGATCTGTTGCTGCAGTCCAGGTGAAGCGGCGCTGAGCTTCCTTGGGGGATCTCTCAATGGGGAATGTCAGTAAAAGAGTGCGCGTTTGGAACGGCCACGAGTTGAGAGTTGCCAGCTACAGACTGGGAAATTTGTGGAGGTTTGGGGGTGGATCGTGGGCAATGTTCCCTCTAAGCCGTGGAGTCTTATGAGCACAAATTCTACTTTGTGAGATCCTGGAATTAAATTTGTGAGCGCGCGATTGGCCACTGCATAAATTACGTAGTTTGCTCTGAAGCCATCCTTCCTGA
>NW_015203030.1:0-777 GCF_001447785.1 Gekko japonicus | reverse complement strand
TAGATGATAGATAGACAGAGATAGACAGAGATAGATTGATAGTTTGATGAAAGATAGAAAGATAGAAAGATAGACAGACAGACAGACATGAGGCAACACACTAAATAAAACACGATAAAATCATTAAACAAAAAGCACAAAAGCAATGTTTAACAGACCAGTAAAACACCAGTCATAAAAAACAATATTGATATACTACCTTTCACTTGTGGCTTAAGGTGGCTCCATATTTATGTACGTTAAGTGCCATTAAGTTGCAAACAATTTACAGTGACCCCAGGAAAGGGCTTTAAAGGCAAGTGAAAAACACAGATGGTTTGCCATTGAATTCCTCTGGAGAGCCTTCTGTGGTTGTCTCCCATCCAAATACCAGCCCTGCTTAGCTTCTGAGATCTGATAAGATCGGGCTGTTCCATGCGACCTTCCCTCCCAGTCTGACTCCTTACCGTATGCATAATATGTCCACCAGATTAAAGACAATTGAAATGAAATATCGGTCTTAAATAAACCAATCTTAATGCCTGCGCTAAATTGAATGTTCTACAGATGGTCCTTTGAAACAGCAGTGCCACGCAGGCTCTCCTTCACAAATATGAAGCCGATTTCTATTGGAGAACAAATCTGAATAAACTTGTCAGTTTATTCCAGGGGAGTCACCACTGATAAAGCCCTAAAGTGGGATATGGCTGATCTAATCTCCATAATAACAATGGCCAGTAAAATTTTTTTTACCATTACTCATATTCCGAATTACTACATACATATGGGTGTGAAAGT
>NW_015203029.1:0-789 GCF_001447785.1 Gekko japonicus | reverse complement strand
CCCCCTCAGCCTTCTCTTCTCCAGACTGACCATTCCAAGGTTCCTCAGCCTTTCCTCACAGGGCTTCTTGGTCTCCAGGCCCCCGATCATCCTCATCACTCTCCTCTGCACCCGCTCCATTCTGTCCAAATCCTTCTTGAAGTGAGGCCTCCAGAACTGCACACAATACTCCAGGTGCGGCCTGACCAATGCCGTGTACACTGGGACTTGCAATTTGGATGTTATGCCTTTGTCGATACACCCCAAGATCGCATTAGCCTTTTCTGCCGCCGTATCACACTGGCTGCTCATATGTAAATTGTGGTCCACCCGTACCCCAGGATCTTGTTCACACACGCTGCTACGCAGAAGCGTATCCCATTGATTGATCTACTGCCGCTGCATAGACCCACAGATAATTTTATCTAACAGCTTTCTATTTAAACCCAGAAATTCAGGTTGCACGCAACGCTAGGCTTACATACTAGTGTTTGATTCTGCTGCATTTCAGGGGTAAGTCGTCCACTGCGGAGCACGTTCCTTGAGCACAAGGAGGTTCTGCTCACACAAGACTGGAGTCTTTGAATGAGCTGAAAATTCATTAGTGCCGAGTATGATGTTGCAGAGCAGGGGGTGACCTCTGCAACAGATGAAGAGGCGCACGAATGGACACAATGGACTTTTTTCACCCTGTAAGCACCTCTGGGATTCTGACACACGGTAGCTGGCATAGCTGCAAATGGCTGCTGCGGCTCACTTTCAGTCACAAAATGGAAGCCCTTTGGGCTGTGGTGGCAGCTGCTGTCAAAG
>NW_015203028.1:0-794 GCF_001447785.1 Gekko japonicus | reverse complement strand
TGACTCCTGGGTCTAGGGGGAAACAAAACTGCAGAAACTGCCGCTGCCTTTGTGCATCGCTGGACGGTTTGAGAAGAAGGAGGAGGAGGAGGAGACTGGATTTATACCCCACCCTTCACTTGGAGTCTCAGAGCAGCATACAATCTCCTTCCCTTCCTCTCCCCACAACAGACACCCTGTGAGGTAGGTGGGGTAGTGCTCTTGAGAGAACAGCTCTGAGAGAACTGTGACTGGCCCAAGGTCATCCAACTGGCTGTACATGGAGGTTCTCCGGATTAGAGTTTGCCACTCTTAACCACTACACCAAACTTACTGCGTTGGTTTGATCAAGGAAATCCAAAAAGTTAAGAGCACCATGCATATAACCCCTTTGACGAGGACCAAACAGCGTGCGAGCTTTCGAGTTCACCAGAACTCTTCATCAGGCCAGATGTTATTATAAGATATAAAATTAGAAGAGGGAAAAAATCCAGTATTTTCAGGTCATGATTCTGAGACCTAGTCACGTCAGTATACGGTGTGAGATGCCCACAGGTGGGACAGATTCCAATGGAGCCCGCTCTAAGCATAATTTGCTGGGGTAGGAAAATTAGTTAATGTTATTTACAGTTCTCCTCTCTTGCCGAGTCTCACGGCAGGTGACATAATCGTGTTAAGTTGGTGCAATCGATATGACCAGAAGCCATCAAATGACCAGCGTTAACAGGAGCACACAGGATAGGTCTTCGTGCATTGATGGAGAGTGCCCCAGGTTGCTTTATGCTCCCCCCAAATTGTTTCTTTTTCCTGGTCAT
>NW_015203027.1:0-774 GCF_001447785.1 Gekko japonicus | reverse complement strand
CAATTCCCAATCTAAAAATGGAGATCATAGGTAAGGGCATAGAAATAAATTTCCTCTATATTTTAATTAGGGGCGAGTTCCCTGGGGTGCTCAAGGAAGCAGTCACCCTCTCCTGAAGAAACCATCTCTGTATCCAACTGATAACAGCTGGTCTCCAATTTGCCCTATTTGGGAAAAATAATAGAGAGGGCAGTGGCGATCCAGCTACAGAGCTTTTTGGATGATGCTTCCTTCTTAGACCCCTTCCAGTCCAGTTTTTGCCCTGGGCATGGGATGGAGAGGGCACTGGTTGCCCTTACGGACAACCTCCAGAGGCATCTGGATCAGGGCAGATCAGCAGTACTGTTGCTGTTGGATCTGCCAGTGGCATTCGACATGGTCGACCATCAGTTACTGATCCAGCGCATTGGCGACGTAGGAATTCAGGAGCTTGCCTTGCAATGGCTCACTTCCTTTCTCCAAAGTCAGGGACAAAGGGTGGCACTAGGGAAACAGCAGTCCAGAAGGCACTCACTGGATTGTGGAGGGCCTTAAGGGCCAGTGCTCTCCCTGATGCTATTTAACATCTATATGTGCCCCCTTGCCCAGATTGCCTGGAGGCATGGCCTGGGATGTCACCAGTATGCTGACAACACCCAGCTCTATCTGATGTTGCATGGCTGGTCCGACTCCAGACCAGAAGATCTGGACTTGGTGCTACAGGCTGTAGCAGGTATCAGGCTCACATATTGTAGCCCAAGACACTTACCCATGCCACAGAACTCAGCAGTAATA
>NW_015203026.1:0-769 GCF_001447785.1 Gekko japonicus | reverse complement strand
ATGTTGGTATGCTAGCAAACAAAATAAAGTGGGGGGTGGGGTTTAAGCCGGCCCCAGAAGTGGTGCCATCTGAAACAATGCACTTTGAAACTGGATTTTGCTGTGTGAAATGGCAAAATCCATTTGCAAACAGTTGCCAAAGTGAATTTGAAATGGCATCATTTTAGCATGCATGTTTGCCCTTCAGAGGTACAGCCACATCTTCTGTCCTTCCCTCACAGTCTTCGAGTTCACAGACCTGCTGTACTTCACACATGCTCAGTACGGCCCCAACCTGTTGCTGGCACTTTTTGTGGAGCAGGCCCAGAAGGAACTTCAGTTGATGACTTCACCATTCCAGGTCTCAGGGCTGTGCTCCGTCCTGCCTCAACTACACCATCCTTTTGGGGTGCAACAAGGGAGCTGATGTTATCCCAACTCCTCCAGGAAATTCCTGGAGACCCAATCCCAAGTTATCTACCAAGGGAAAAGGGGGATGGCGTAAGTTCTGAACCAATTTATACAGAGATCGGATGTGGAAGGGGGAAGAACGCTCACTATCGGGAGTCAGACAACACACTAAGGTTAAATCAATGTTGTCTTTACTAGAGTAGTTTCTTCAGGCATACAAAATCGGATACATACACAGACTCACACCAGCTCCTTAGTTGCAATAGTACATCAGAACAATTACAGCATAGAAAAATAATAAACGCATGAAAATAACAAAAGCATAGAAAATAACATCAGCACCAAATAAGGGGGATGACACAATGGGGTACGGCTGTAC
>NW_015203025.1:0-775 GCF_001447785.1 Gekko japonicus | reverse complement strand
TGTTATGACTGGTATATTAATCTGTTAGTCCAAGCAAGAAAAAGTTTGATGAAGTGATTCTTGCAGGCTTCATTTGGCAAATTGTTCTAGAACGCTGGAAACACATGATTTCAAGCTGCTTTTGTATGTATGTGGGGGAGAGAAGGCAGGGCCTAAAAGATGCCAGGGGCCTGGTCAAGTCCCATTCTTTATATAGAAACTGTCTTGTCTCAAAGGTTAGTTCTTTTGAGCAGTTCTTAGGTAGAGCAAGACTGTGTTCCAGCTCTACCTCCATGTCAGCTTCTACTGTGTTTTTTCACCTCTCTGAGATATTTTTTACTTCATAGGATGAATGCTTTTGTGCTGTAACAGATAGTACAAGCAAAACTGACAATAGGTAATAGGTTTAACTACTTGCCTCACTTTCCTGTAAAAATCAGTGAGATTTAAAAATGTTTAACTGTGGCTTTCTAATGAAGAAGAAGAGGAGGTTTATAAACCCCCTTTTTATCAATCACATTCTCTTCTCCTTCCCACATCAGACACCTTGTGAGGTAATGCGGGGCTGAGAGAGTTCTGAGAGAACTGTGACTGGCCCAAGGTCACCCAGCAAGCTTCATGTGGAGGAGTGGGAAATCAAACCCAGTTCTCCAGATTAGAGTCTGCTGCTCTTAGCCACTACACCACACTGGCTCTGGACTTGAATTTTATTTCCAGTTAGTGTTTCTGTGAGCAGCAGTTGAGGGGGGAGGTCTGGCTGTGTACATCCCTTTTCCTCCTTCCCACCTACCAGCCA
>NW_015203024.1:0-779 GCF_001447785.1 Gekko japonicus | reverse complement strand
GGAGGTCCCTTCCAACTGATTCTGTGATTTTAAGTTCCATGAGGACCTGCTTCAGGAGCACACAACTCTCACCACAATAGGCTGTTCACCTAATTCTAGATTGTTTCTGTCTCTAACCAATATTATCTGGATTCAGTTTGAGTTTGTTTACCCAGATCTTTCAATAATTTCAGATGACGGTTTCCAAAGTCAAACTGTGGTTTTGATCATACCTGTCAAAAGCTGTCAGGCCGAATGAAACTGACTTCTGTACTTGTAATTTACTCTAAAATAGGTAGTAAAATGAGCAAAGCTTATCATAGAATCATAGAATGTTAGAGTTGGAAGGGACCTTGCAGGTCATCTAGTCCAACCCCCTGTACTCTGCAGGATCATAAGGATTATGGAGTTTAGTTTCCTTTTTCTATTCTTTTTATTTTTTAATTTAAAAAGAATATCAAAACTACGTCAAAATAAGCAGGAACAACAATTTTTCAGTAATCATCCTTTTATTCCCACCCCATTATCAAAATAATCACCTTACTTCCAACAAATATGAAGTCCATTTTACAGGGTCTAGAGCTCCATTCAGTTCTCTCAAACAGATGGAGTTTGTTTGCGATGGGCATAAACTTGGTTCATTGGTGGTCTTGTATGCCCCCACCAACAGTAGCCCTATGCAGATGTCCCGATTGCATGGACATTCATCACATGGGAGGTCGAGAAGGCACAAGTGCGCTGGTCCTGCCCCCTGCCTCCACGTGATCACTGAATAGTCTGCATGGGGTGACTGTGTGAAA
>NW_015203023.1:0-778 GCF_001447785.1 Gekko japonicus | reverse complement strand
TCCTCCTCCTCTTCTTCTTCGATTAAAATTTAAAATACCTAACTCCTGAATGTTATGTAGGATTTAAGGCATATATATATATATGTATGTGTGTGTATCAAAAACCCTCTTTATTTTATACATAATGTTTGACGCATAATATTTGCTAAGCTGTATAATTAGAGGCATAAACAAGTGCCCACACCTTCATTAAAATTTGATTTTCAATTCTGTAGGCACAGAGAGCTCCTCCGATCCTACACAAATACAGCATAAACAATTCATGGTAACATCACGATCCAACTGGGCATATCATCTTGTAATGAGTAACAAATGAAATTGGACTTCTTTGCCAGCTTCCTCGTGCTCAAAAGCTTTCCCCGTGCCAATGAGGATGAATTATTTAATTGGACTGTGCACCGAAAGGTATTTTATTACAACAGATTTAAAATTTAATGAAAATACATGTAATGGTTAGATAATTAAGGAGGACAGAAGGAAATGGTTGCATTTTGACACCCCCCACTTAAAAAAAAACACCCCAAGAATGTAACTACAACTTATGGGGAAGGGCCAAGGCTTAGTCACAGAGTACATGACTTGCCTACAAGGCATAAGGTTGCTGACCTAGTAGGGAAATTCCTAGAGATGTGGGGGTGGAGCTTGGGGAGGGGAATGTTTTGGGCAGGACCTCAGTAAGACTATAATGCCATAGAGTCCAGTCTTTGTGATCTGGAAATCACCTGGAGATCGAAACCCAACCTGAAGCATGCCATAGGGCTGCCAAATGCAGCCGGGG
>NW_015203022.1:0-780 GCF_001447785.1 Gekko japonicus | reverse complement strand
TTTTTTTTAAAACTTAAAATAAAAACATCAGCTCTGTAAACGGCAAACCCACTTTTGATTTATTGACATTCACCCCAGAAATCTCATGCTCGGAGTTCTGAGTCTAGGACCCAGGATAAAACGTGAAATGGCTGAGTGATTTAAGAGAGTCTGGCGAAGCAAACTATGATTCAGCAGATGATGCAGCAGCAGCAGCAGCAGAACTGGAAGCAGGAGAGGGCCAGTTCCACTGCGGGCCTGATCCGGCCCCCGGGCCGCATGTTTGACACCCATGCTCTAGACTTATCTCTCTTCTCTGTCTCTCTCTCTCTCTAGCCAAGCTCCTCTTCTCCGTCAGTTTCCTGATCTTCCTCCTGATGCTCATCCTGCTTGGAAAGGGATTTACAGTCACCAGGTACCCGCACAGCTGAAAGGGGGACGGATCATTTGATGGGATGTAGCTTTCCTTTGCTGCGAACTGCTTGGCTGTAGAGTATGCTGACAGAGAGAAACCTGGTCTGTAGTAGAAGGGCCAGCTGGGTGTTACATTCAAGTTTGTGGCATTTTTAAAGTGAAAAAGCAGCTTCGGGAGAGGGGAATTTCAAGCGGAGAAGGGGCAGGAAAGCAGTGTGTACGGAACTCTTTCCTTCCCACTGTTTCTCTGCTGCCAGTCACTCCCTGGCAACTCCCCAGGCCTGTAGCCACCGTGGGGTTTTGGGGGGCTCTGCCCCACAATATTTCTCCAGTCAATGCTTTCCCCCCAATAATTTTTAAACATTTTTAAAAGGCGTGCGCTCCTTT
>NW_015203021.1:0-786 GCF_001447785.1 Gekko japonicus | reverse complement strand
GAACTGTCCTTAGAGGAGTTCGGGTCACACTGAGCAGAGCAATTCCTAAGATAAAATATCAAAGAGTACAATGTCCAAATACTGATCTTGCTTGGAATATGTCTCTCACTTGAGGTACGGCAAACGTGCCACTGGCACAGATTTCTGTGATGCTGGAAGTTTGACCTAACCGAGGAACAAAATGTAATCCATCCAACCTCAGTCCCTGACCCAACTCAGCTAAGCCGGTACCATCCTTCAATTTATGACATGCAAATGTGATTATGGTAGCACAGAAGCCCTTGAAATGTCATCAGGTTTTGAATTTATGCCAACTTTCCTCTCACTTTTGGTATCTGCAATTGGATTTGTGGACAACCTGTCCTTACTCCCTTTGCCCCCCCCCAACCTGACTGGACAGTATGAAGACAAATTCCAGATTTCAGTTCCTTGTCAATCCATTTTTATTCGTTTCCCTCATTAAAGCCAAGAGGCGGCCTGATCTCTTTGAAAGGCCAGGTGATCAGATCCAGAGGACAGGCTATGAAGGCTCAGTCAGGTCTTCAGGAGGTGGGCTAGAAGAGGACCTTCAGCAGCAGAAGTCCTGAGAGCGCCAGGAGGAGGGATGCTGAGGGGGAAGGGGCCTTGCAGGTCACTTCTTTGATCATAGCTGATACTCCAGAAATGTTGAAAGTTGTTCCAGGTTTCAGTCCGTTACAGGCAGCCATGGAATAGCAACTCTTCATAACACTAGTATATGTCTGCTCTCCTGGATATGAAAGGCAAATATAAGAGGTAAGGGCTCCC
>NW_015203020.1:0-785 GCF_001447785.1 Gekko japonicus | reverse complement strand
GTCTGCAGTTCAGCATCTTAACCACTGACAAGGCAAGGGTATATTAGAAATATATATATATATATTCATCATTTGATAGAAATATCACAGCTCACTAGCTCCCCATGTGACTACATGCAGTATCCCTCAATCACATTTTTAGTCTCCCGGATCTCAGAGTGGTATATAGGGCTCTTTCTAGTACACTGGATCCTTACAATAACACTGGAAAGTAAGTTAGACAGGTCCAAGATCAACTGCACTGACCTTAATGGCCCAGGCTAGCCTGATCTTGTTACATTTTGGAAGCTAAGCAGGGTCAGTCCTGATTACAACTTGGATGGGAGACCACCAAGGGAAGTCTGGGATTGTGACACAGAGTCAGGCAATGGCAAACCACCCTTGGAAATGCTACAGGGTCACCAAAAGTCTCTACTTGGATGGGTTGCTCCATAAAGGCAGGCAAAGGCAAACTACCTCTGCCCGTCTCTTGCCTTGAAAACCCTACAAGGTCTTCATAAGTTGGTTGTGACTTGACAGCAGTTTCCACCACCAAGATCATTCACTGAGGTCCATGGCTTACTGGGATTTGAAATCATGTCTCCCTGGTCCAATAGTTTATACATTAAACCACTCTGGTTACGATTTTAATTTTATATGCACATCATGGTATGGAGCCATATGTAAGGATGGATACGAACCAGCTCATGACCCTTTGTTCATGACAAATTTTCGCTGGTTCGTGGTTTGCAAACTGGAGTTTGAAAACTGCAGCCTGGCCATGAACCTCCACGAACTTTTAAGGC
>NW_015203019.1:0-781 GCF_001447785.1 Gekko japonicus | reverse complement strand
CTAGGGGAAGAGCATCCCAGCGCATAAGTATAAACGTTCCCCTATATTCATGGTTTGACAGATGGTAAAAATAGGTCATAGGAGTTAGTCTGTTGATGGGATCAAGAAGTGTGTGCCATTTCTCTGTTCTGCTTATATCGTTTTGCCTATCAATATCTGTATTCCTCTGTTTTATCAATTCTCTCACTTTGTCATAGGCAAGGGAACACAGGTATTGTTTTGTGAGGCCAAAATAAGGGAGTTTCTCCTCTATAGCCTTAAGCCAGGGGGGTATAAAGGTGTCTTGTAATATTAAACATGTCAGCCGGTTAGAAAGAAAAACTAGTTTCAGCCAATGATGAATCACCATGATCCATAACCTTGCCTACACAGTAATCATTCCCGTTTCAATTCGAATAAGTGCATTTGGAATGCCATTGGGTACCTGAAGAACAGATCTCAAAAATTTTGCTTGGACTGTGTCCAGTTTCTTGTAATTAGATGTAATATTGATGGGGGCTCCAAAGGTAAGTTGAGTGAGAGATTTGGCCTTAAATAGTCTAAGGGTAGCTACAAGACATTTTCCACCTTTGTGCCAGTAAAATTTTTGAATTGCCTCCGCACTCCTTTTGGCATTTATGGCAACAGAATTTATATTTACAGTTCTTGAGCCGTTTGCCTGGAAGTTAACTCCCAGATATTTGAAACAGGTGGCTTGTTCGATGGGAACCGAATTTATGTACCAATGAAAAGTTTTGGGTGATTTTTTAGTAAATTTATTTATTTTATTTATTTATAAGTT
>NW_015203018.1:0-781 GCF_001447785.1 Gekko japonicus | reverse complement strand
GAGCGAGACAATGTCTAGATATTCTAAAAATGTATTGCTCTTTCTATTGTTTTGTTATGTGTTATGTGTAAAAACTAATAAACTTTGCCCATTTGGGCAAATATTAAAAAAAAGAATTACTGGCAAACAGCTTTCACTCTTGATGAAGACGCTTCTGCTTGCCTCCTGTGTGGGACTAACTTTCCACTCAGTGGCTGTTGTGAGGAACTCATTGGGGCCACTTCTGACTAGTATCATAATGCCCCTGTATAAATTAAGAGTGCGACCTCATTTGGAATACTGTGTGCAATTCTGATCACCACACCTCAGAAAGGATATTATAGCACTGGGGAAAGTTCAGAAAGGGCAATTAGAATGATAAAAGGGTTGGAACGTGTTGTGTACTGGGATTGAATCATTCCTGATTGAATCACCCCCAAGACTGGCTGAGCTTGAAGCACAAGAAAAATAGCCTACCAGGATTCTGAAAATAATCAA
The DNA here is from genome assembly GCF_001447785.1 of Gekko japonicus. Lineage (NCBI taxonomy): Eukaryota > Metazoa > Chordata > Lepidosauria > Squamata > Gekkonidae > Gekko > Gekko japonicus. The sequence continues at coordinate 304 of NW_015203018.1, read as the reverse complement.
TATAGTAGTAATATTATATAAATAGCCTATCACTGGGAGTGGGGTGTGCTTGGATGTGGCAATTGCATTCTATTTAACAGAGCTGAGGCTCTGGAGTCTTGTCTTGCTCTTGTTGAAATCACAAATACATTGGAGCTGATCACTAGACTTGACCCTGCTCATCCATGTAACCCACTATTTAACAGTGGCAATGAAGATGGGATTCTGTTGAGCCAGCCCAGAGCCTATCTGCACCACACTGCACATTGAGCTCCAGTGCCAAGCACATCGCATCACAACTGGGATCATGGCTGCTGCTCCAGAA
>NW_015203017.1:0-775 GCF_001447785.1 Gekko japonicus | reverse complement strand
GAAGACTTAACAAAGTTATTTTTTAAATTGTTCAATGTGGTTTTGCTTTCCAATTACGGCCTGGAGCCAAAGCTCTGATGTATGGCTCATGGGTGTCTGTGTGTGTGTGTGGGGGGGTACCTTCCTTGTTCAGGGGAGGGGGGCAGCTCCATAGGGGCTCTGCCGCTGCGTGAGTGGAAATATTGAAAAGAGATACCTGTGCACAGTGGGGTTCTTGCAACTGCAAGGAATTGTGGGTTCAGGATATTGGTTTTGTGCTGATTTTTTGTCCAGGGAGGTTTGCTTTCTCTCATATACTTTCATTAAGTGTGGTTTGGGTAATGGGTGGGCGGGGAAATCAGGCTCTCCCCGCAAGCTGCTGAAATTCTCGGAAATGTTTCCAGTGATGGAGGCGAACAGAAGCTCGGAGCTCTTCTGAAATTCTTTCGTGTCGAGAGAATCATCTGCCTATCGCAAAAAACCATATGAAACAATGTTATAGCGGGGAGTGTATTACGCCGGAGTGAGGATAGGTTATCATATATAAAGTCAGTTGGGTATTCAAATGATGCCAGGCACTTCTACTAAAAAAAAAAGAGGAAGAGAAAGAAGAAAATAGACTAGGGTATTTCCATATAGTGGTGGGGAAGGCATGAAATTGAGGAAACGTGAAAGAAATGCTTTCCATCAAAACACACCCATCTGAGTTGGCAGTGGAAAGTACTGTCAAGTCACAGCCAACTTATGGCAACCCCGTAGGGCGGGGTCAAACTCATGAGAGGTGGATCTGACATAA
>NW_015203016.1:0-452 GCF_001447785.1 Gekko japonicus | reverse complement strand
TTTTGAGCTACTTTTGTTTGTTTAATGCCTGTTCCTGCCTGTTCAGGGCTGTTCTGGAGACATGTTGGCCTGGAAAGGGTTAATAAAAGTGTGAGAGTTCCCTGTTTCCACTTCTAGAATATGGTTCTGGAGTGCCTGTAATGCATTATTTTTTTCCGGTACTATTGTGTGTTTAATGCCCGTTCGGGGCCGTTCCGGAGGCATTTTGGCTTGGAAAGGGTTAATAAAAGTGTGAGAGTTCCCTATTTCCACTTCTAGAATATGGTTCTGGAAGGCCGGTAATGCATGCCACTGTTTTTTGTGGTACTATTGTGTGTTTAATGCCCGTTCCGGGCCGTTCCGGCCCGTTCCAGGGTGTTGCGGAGGCATTTTGGCTTGGAAAGGTTTAATAAAAGTATGAGAGTTCCCAATTTCTACTTCTAAAATACTGCTCTGGAGTGCCTGTAATGCAT
>NW_015203015.1:0-784 GCF_001447785.1 Gekko japonicus | reverse complement strand
GCATACTAATGAGACCTCAAAGATGAACGCCTGATGCTGCCTGGTGACCTGCAGTACAGAAGGCAAGGTTTTTTTCCCTTTCTTAAGCATTTATTGTAATAATTGGTCCTTAATGTTTTACAACTCTGATGCTACTCATTCTGAGCACAGTTGCAAGAAGGGTGAGATCAGGGCCGGCCCCAGCTTATTTTGCACCCTAGGCGAGGATCCCTTCTGGCGCCCCCCGTGCGCCCACCAATTCCCCCCCTCTGCTGGTGCTCCTCCTCCTGAGAAGTTAGCTGGCCAAAGAGGAGGCAGCAGCCACCCTGTAAGAGCCAGCGGGGTGCTTTTTTTTGGGGGGGGTGCAGTTTGGCGCCCCTCACCAGGGCGCTAGAGAAGAGGCTGATTGGCAGGGCACTTGCAAGCCATTGCTCCCCCGGCCCTGCTGCTGCCGCTGCCAGTCCCTGGCTGCGAGGAAGAGGAGAAGCGCTTGCACTCCACTGGGAAGCTGAGGGGGTAGGCAGGGAGAAGTTAGCTGGCCAAGGAGGCAGCGGGCAGCAGCAGCGGGGGTCACCCACTCGCGGAAATGCAATGGCGGGGAGGCTTTTGGTGGGGGCAGTTTGGCACCCCTAAGGGCCGGTGCGCCCTAGGCGAATGCCTAGTTCACCTAGTGAGAGAGCCGGCCCTGGGTGAGATATAAATTCAACAAATAAATAAATGGAGGAGGAGGAGATTAGAGTTATAACCCCCCTTCACGACCCATAAGGTGTCTCCATGCGGCTCGCAAACTCCTTTCCCTTCCCCT
>NW_015203014.1:0-781 GCF_001447785.1 Gekko japonicus | reverse complement strand
ACCACCTCTATTTGTCTCTTGCCTTGGAAGCCCAAAGCGGTTGCCATACGTTGGTGCCTCAATGGCATTTTATGTTTATTCAAAAAGGGTACGGCAGACAGCGGTTGCAGGAATCAGGTACAGATACTGTGATATTATGTGAAGATCATCACTAACCTAGATAGTCCAGGCTAGCTGGATCTTGTCAGGTCTTGGAAGTTAAGCAGGGTCAGCCCTGGCTAGCATTTGGATGGGAGACGGCTTGGAAGCGGAGATGAGCGCCGCAACCCTAGAGTCGGATTCGACTGGCCTTCGAGCGAGGGAAACCTTGGCCTTTACTTATTTGTCGACTGCGCCGCTCTTGTATGAGGAAGATGACGAGCAGAATGATTATGAGGCCTTTGTGTGCCCTCGTCAGCAAGCCATCTTAAATAGCTATCCACTATCGCCAGCCCTTTTTGAATCAGGATTTATTTATAATTGAACGGGTTTTATAGGATTTTACGTGATTTTAATTGTTGTTTGTATTGGCCAGTGTACGCTGCCCTGAGCCTGCTTGCGCCAGTGTAAGCTGCCCTGAGCCTGCTTGCGGGGAGGGCAGCGTATAAATTGAATGAATAAAGGAATAAATACTGGTCCCTTGGTAGATCCACGAGAGCTAGTAAAGAATACATCCTTGCCCCCCCCCCAAGGGGTTACAATTTTATGCAGCGAGGCAAGTAACGAACAAGGTTTATGGCATTTTTGGGCTGCCAGAAGAGAAAGAACAAGGCGCCCGCGGCCCAAGGCAGGGAGGGTAGTG
>NW_015203013.1:0-812 GCF_001447785.1 Gekko japonicus | reverse complement strand
GAGCCAAACAGGAGAGACAGCCATATTGGCAGTAATACTGACAGGAACAGTGGCTGAGGAGGCAGTGGATGGGAAAGAGGAGCAGACCCAGCACCCAGCCAATGGCATGCAATTACTCTTGAGTGGCAGTTGATGGGCCAATGGCTGATGGAGCCATACAGCCTTGTGTACTTACTAAAAGGTCTTATGGAAGTGCTTTGAAGCTAGCTCTAGGAATTGTTGGAAAGTACATGAGTTTGCATTTTGTTAAAATAATTCTTATGTTGCAGACAATGGAACTTGGAGGCTGGGGCTTGGCAGCCCTCTGAAGGTTTGACATTGAGGGGGAACAGAGAGAGAGAGAGAGAGAGAGAGAGAGAGAGAGGGAGAGAGAGGGAGTCACCACCTCATACCATACCATACCATACCATACCATACCATACCATACCATACCATACCATACCATACCATACCATACCATACCATACCATACCATACCATACCATACCATACCATACCATACCATACCATACCATACCATACCATACCATACCATACCATACCATACCATACCATACCATACCATACCATACCATACCATACCATACCATACCATACCATACCAATGAAGCACTAGTTATTCCTGTGGTCATGGTTCAGACATTCAATGTATCTAGTGCAGCTGTTAAATATTCACTGTCAATACTTACATTACACTGTAGTATTTCTAATTTTAGAAGTAGTCAAAGAATAAATTTTTATTCATCAACACAATATTGATATATTGTATTAAATCAGGGCTAGTTAAGGTCCCGTTCACACTAGCCGATTTG
>NW_015203012.1:0-796 GCF_001447785.1 Gekko japonicus | reverse complement strand
AGTTGCTACTGTGTATAATTTAGAACCGGTCTTCGACCATAATAAATAATAATTAAATTAAACTCAGAATACCAGTGCTGGGAATGCAGCCATCCAAGGCAGGGCCCTGGCCTCTAAGCCCAGTGTATTTGGCCCTCCAGGGCAACTGATGGGCTGCTGTAGGAATGTTGGGAAAGGTGGACCACTGGTCTGATCTACCAGGGGTCTTCTAATGTCCTTAAGTTCTTTTTTTGCCCCCTGGACCCAGGGTTGCCAGCTCTCACTACCTCCGGTCACACAAACTTGGGGGGCAGGTGTGGCTTCTGCCCAGTGAACATGTAGTAGTCTGTGAGAAGAAGAATAAGAGGAGGAGGAGGAGGAGATTGGATTCATACCCCGCCCTTCACTACCCGAAGGAATCTCAGACCAGCTTACAATCTCCTTTCCCTTTCCCTCCCCACAACAGACAGCCTGCGATGTGGGGCGGAGGGGGTCTGGAGAGAGCTCTTTTGAGATCGGATCTTGAGAGAACAGCTCTGAAAGAACTTATGACTGACCCAAGGTCACACCAGCAGCTACATGTGGAGAAGTGGGGAACCAAACCCGGTTCTCCCAGATTAGAGTCCACGCTCCTAACCGCTACACCAAACAGGCTCTCTGCCACCCAACGGCCTCTGTTTTATTCACTCACCTACCACTGGGTGAAGAGAGTTCAAATCTCTAGAGGAAGGACTAAAAGGTGTGGACAGACGCGAGGGGGCATACTATTTTGGCCTGGCTTGAGAGCGTCTGATATTGGCTCTGCCTACTTTCTCGT
>NW_015203011.1:0-808 GCF_001447785.1 Gekko japonicus | reverse complement strand
AAACAGTTAAGCCAGGGTTTTGTATCCCTTCTTTCCCCCACGGAACTCAAGGCAACCTGCACAGAGTTTCTGATACGGGCACTGACCAGCCCCAGCCCGGTTCTGCAGCAGCACGTGATAATGTGTCTTCAGGCTATGCAATGAAACTCCAAACAAGGTAAATCCTGTGGTTTGGCTCACGTATTCCTTTTCTGAAAATAAAGCAGAGAGATTAACAAAATCACCTCTCCCTGCTTCATCTACAGCAAGTTACAACACAAGCAGGAATAACTACTTCCAGGAGTTCTCATATGAGCTAAGCCTCCTCAGTGATAGAGTAAATTCATGTGCTGGACACTATGGCTCTGACTATGCAGTTTTAAGCAGAGTTAGTAAAGGTAAATGTTTCCCTTGCTCGAAAGCCAGTCGAATCCGACTCTAGTGATGCGGTGCTCATCTCCATTTCCAAGCCGAAGAGCCAGCGCTGTCCAAAGACGTTTCCGTGGTCATGTGGCCGGCATGACTAGACGCCGAGGTGCACGGAATGGTGTTATCTTCCCACTGAAGTGGTACCTATTTATCAACTTAATTTCTTCCTTTTGAACTACTCGGTTGGCAGGAACTGGGAACAGAGACGGGAGCTCCCTCCGTCTTGTGGCACTCGGGTCTCGAACTGCCAAACTACCGACCTTCTGGTCTGCAGCTTTAGTGTCTTAACCACTCGAGCCACCGCAGCCCTTCTAAACTCAGAGTTACACCTTTCTAAACTCATTATTTTCAATGGACTTAGAGGGGTGTATCTCTGTTCAGACAAACAGGACTTTGTACA
>NW_015203010.1:0-786 GCF_001447785.1 Gekko japonicus | reverse complement strand
GCTGCCTTCATCCAGAAGGCCCTATCATACTCCATCCAAGCGGACCCAACAAAGTCCGAATAACCCTTATGGATTATATCCATATATTGGAGCAGCGATTAAGCCCTTTCAGGTGTTGCCCTAACTATTACCCCTGCATAAATTAAAAAGCCGGGGCACCAATTACCATAGATTCTGTCCACGCTGCGATGCTTCAAGCGCTCTTTGTCACGCTCATCAAGGTTTTCTCGGTCTTTTTTTATCTAACTCTCGATACAACAAGGAGAATACATCGACGTACTCTCCCTGGAGTATCTTTTCCCTAGTAGCCGTAGTGAGGTGGTCACCTAACAGCATAGCCAGCTTTCCAGATGACAACTGCTTCGCTGGCACCATCTTGTAAGTTCGATTGCCCAGATCCTGGGGAGCACATCCAATCCACACCCCACCCTGTATTTGCTGTTTTGGACAGGATGGGAGAGTTGTACCCGCCGGAGCAGGTGAAGATCCGCCAGCTAGTGATGTCAGTAAACCTTCACCAACAGGAGGATCCACCTAAGTGCCACCCAGTGTTACCCCATCAGCCGCAGGCTGAGCCTGTGTAGCCCCAACTGAGCCGGATGTCACAGGTGTACTGACCGCCCTAGGCAAATGCTCCCCTCCCGGCATGGACACAGGTGACCCAGCAGAAGCCTGCAAACCCACTGGGCCCCATGACCAAGGGATATCAAGTGTTTGTGTCACCATTGGCCTACCTGACACTGATGCGACAACCCGACTCGGAGCACCTGCACACCGGGTCTCAAT
>NW_015203009.1:0-781 GCF_001447785.1 Gekko japonicus | reverse complement strand
AAGTCTAGATATTTAGCGGGTTGAGCATTAAAATCTTTCACATTTGTCTCAATATAATGAAAAAAGGAAAACCATTTGTCTACAAAATTCAATTGCTTTGATGGTTTATCTGCGATCAGCCATTGTGTTGCAATTTTGTCATAAACAATTATATCCCAAATTTTTGGAAACCATTTCCCCACTGTTGGAAGTTTATCTGTCTGCCAGTACTGAGATTTGGCTGCTATTAATAAAAGAGACGCAACTTCTGCTTTCATCTTAGTCAAAGATATATTTGTCAGAGTCCTGAGTCAATCAGCTCTCAACAACAGTCATTCAGAAGAAGTACAGTTTATTGAGATCTTTATTGCCTTTAGGTACCTTAACTGGTTTCGTGTTAGAACTGAGGATAAAGCATGCGAAGCTAACAAATATACAACATTCAAGGGGGACCAAAATGGCTCAGGGCCAATCAGATGACATGTAGGAGCCCACCAAGCTAACAGGCCAGCTTTCCCAAGAGAAAGAAGACACCAGGCACTCAAGGTTACACGGCTTGGCTTACAGGGTGAGATAACCAAAACAAGAGACATTCAGCAGCAACTAAAGTAAAGATTCCATAGGTACCCTCCCCCACTCTCATGGGAGCCAGGGTAGCACAGAGGCCTCCAAGAGAGCTGCCCCCTCCAAGAGCTCACCCACCTGATTTAGTGCGATACTTTTAATGAAACGCACGCACACGTTTAGGGGCGTTAACATGATCTCCACACACGCATTCATTATGGGAAGGGTCAAAGTCCTT
>NW_015203008.1:0-795 GCF_001447785.1 Gekko japonicus | reverse complement strand
TGCCTTCACAGTTGCCCAGCCCCAAGCCACGCAGGTGATTTCCTCAAGGAGCTGGGTCCAGACACCTAAGAACATAAGAGAAGCCAATGTTGGATCAGGCCAGTGGCCCATCCAGTCCAACATTCTGTCACATAGTGGCCAAAAATACTAGGTGCCATCAGGAGGTCCACCAGTGGGGCCAGGACACTGTTGACCTCCCCAAGCACCAAGAATACAGAGAATCACTTGCCCCAGAGTTCCTATCTATACCTGATGGATCTCTGCTCCATATGTTTATCTAATTCCCTCTTGAAGCTATCCATGCTTGTAGCCGCTGCCACCTCCTGTGGCAGTGAATTCCTGACCTGCTATGGGCTAGGTTCACTCTACTTCCTTTGGCTACTCAGGCCATGCCTCTTACCTCCATCTCCTTTTTGTATCAGCTTACTTTCTTTCCTACATCTTTTTACTCCTATTTATGCCCACTTCTTGCTTTGGCTGGAGAAGCCTCAACAAACCCAGCTACTCTGCTTTTTATCTGACTGGAGCCACACCCCATGTCAACCAGTCTCATCCTCAGCTACCCACATTCAACCCAACCCTTGAAACCATGTGTTCCAGCTGCCCATTGCTATGTCCCTTGCTGTCTCCCTAGCACCTAGTTCTCCCTTCACTGCCTTCTTCCATCTCCCTGCTGGCTTGTTTGCCTCCTACCAGCCCAAGACAACAACCACCACTTCCCAATGAACTGGAAAATCACATGCACAATGACAATGAAATACTCCATTCAGTATCCTGAACCCGAATACTGACTCT
>NW_015203007.1:0-772 GCF_001447785.1 Gekko japonicus | reverse complement strand
AAGGAGAGATGAGCACACAACCCTATTTTGATATCTTATGGCCAAACCAGATGGGAAGGTGTCCATGGGCCCAACCCATGAATTCTGGTGCCATTTTAAAGCCCAATTAAGTGACTTTAAAATGCTGTGAGGGATTGATTCTGGGTTGAATCCATGGATGTGATCATGTCTAGTTTTTGCTTAGTATGATTAGATAACTTATTCTTTTGCTGGTGTTGACATAGGAGTTCCCAACTGTGGAGGTGGGCTTTTTAAACTGACCAGGATATTTCAGTAATGTCCAAACTGATTTTGTACACATTTTCTCAGAAGTAAGCTCCATGGGCTTGAATGGGAGGGAATCTTTAGCTGACCTGGCCTTCTCTACCTGGCCTCCCGGTTTGATGGGGATTGGATTTACAGGGTCTGAGTTATGTCCCCCCAAAGAAGGTGCCTCCAGGAAAGTGCTTTCTGGGGAAATGACCATCTGTCATTTCTCCAGAAAGCACTTCCTGATGGCACTTCTTTGGGGAGTCATAACTTGGACCCTGTAAATTGAATTGTTGCCAAACGTGGAGGGCAGGTAGAGGAGAATCATTTAGAGAACCCCTACAAGTTTGGTGTCTTTAGCTTGCACAGGATCCATTCTATACACACCTTAACTTCCTGAATCTGTGCCTGTCAAAATGACTGCCAGTCATTGACAGGTGGCCATTTTGATCTGAGCAATTTTGATGTGAGATTCAGGAGTTTATAGAACACATCCTATGCAAGCTAGAGACATCAAACTTGC
>NW_015203006.1:0-803 GCF_001447785.1 Gekko japonicus | reverse complement strand
CTAAATGGATGGTTTATTTTTCCAAGGCAAATTTCAGCCTGTCTCACAATACACAGTTTAGGAATTCTGCACCAATGTCTAAAGACAGTGCCCACAGGACAGATGCATTTTATTTTATTTTTAAATCCACTTCTATTTAAAGATGGGAAAGTAGATGGAAACTGGGAGTTTACTCTGAGAAGTCTCTGACAAAGAAAAATCAAGGATCTGCCTAGTCAAGGGTCAGCCTAATGCCTCTAATGTTGGTGTGGACAAAGAAGAGACCTCTATGGTTTTTGGGCAGCGTGGTAACTGACATCACCTGTCTCCACCATCAATATTGTGCTGCCCCACTAAATTAAATGAGAGCCAACAAAGAGCCATTTCAAATGGTGCTCTCACTCCTCTGTGCACGGTGTTCGGACGTTCAAGCAGAATTACTAAACTGTTGTCTGGGATCAGACCCAAGCCCCCACACCTACCTCAGAGGAGACAGAGGCCACCACACCAAACTGAATGAGATCCAGGCCCTGCAAGATCTGTTGTAGTTCTGCAGAGCTTGTAAGATGGAGTTGTGCTGCCAGGCCTATTGTTAAGACAGTGATGGTTCCACTGAATCTGGTCTCCTTCCTCTCCTTCGCCCGCCACCCCCACTCTGTGTTTAATATCAGTATTGTATATTTACCTGATCTCATGATGGTAAGTTTCCGCCTTGGATGTATGCCTTGGCTCGTGCCCTTTGTGGGCCATCAGTATTGTTTAATCTGTTTTTTTAAATGCTAATTTTGATTAGTATTTTAACTATTGTTGTTACCCGCCCTGAG
>NW_015203005.1:0-784 GCF_001447785.1 Gekko japonicus | reverse complement strand
AACTGTCCTATATATTTAAGAGATCATTTGCTACTATAGCATTTTCTTTCTTTTTTTTATGCCCCCCCGTAGGGGATTTTTTAATTGCATTTTCTAAAAACTACAATGAAATTTGGGAGGGGGTCTACAAACTATAGGAGAAAGTAAAGAGAACCCACTAAACACCCAAGAGATGGTGGTCATACATACTGGCCCCGGTCACATTTGGCCCGGAAGAGGGACGGATCGGGGGCGCAGCAAACGGGCGCGATCACACTGCAACATCTGGGAAGCGGCGCGCACTTGTCCCCGATCCGGCCCTTCAGGCCAAAAATGCGCTGAAAAAAAGAACCAGCAAAAGAGGACTTACCTGAAACGGTGCAGCAAGTGCGGCCGTGGGATTGCCGGCACGCCTGTCTTCTGGAGCATTCAAGGCTCCCAGCTGAACTGTGCATGCACACACATGCACAGTCGGCTGCCTCGCGTTCCCTTCCGTGGCTTTCTCCCCGGCATCTGATCGTGCCGGGGAGCAACTGCACGGCGGCTCACGGGATCCGTCTGATCCCACCGCCGTGTGTTTCTTTTGGTGCGGCTTTAGAAAGCCGCACTTTGGCCGCATCAATTTCCCCCCGTGTGGCAGGGGCCACTGTTTAACAATTTTGCTTTTAACTCAATGTTAGATTCAAATGTATTGAATGTGGTCATCTAGTCATCAATTTAAAATAAAATAAAAATGTAAACACCACCATTTCTGACTTCTTAAATAGCATAATAACAATAGTTTTAACAAAACATTGTAAGAGAT
>NW_015203004.1:0-764 GCF_001447785.1 Gekko japonicus | reverse complement strand
GTTGGGTCAAATCTCAAATTAATTAAAAGAAAAATAACAATAATAATAATTAAAAAACACACCCTCACCCATGTTGTTCAATACTCCGCATGCCGACACCCAAAATTCTGAAGCCCCCACTCTCTGATCTTTTCCCCTTGCCGGTTCCCCATTCATAATGATGAGAGTCAGCTTGGTGTAGTGGTTAGGCGCGTGGACTCTAATCTGGGGGAACTGTGTTTCCGTCCCCGCTCCTCCACTTGCACCTGCTTGATGTGCCCTTGGGTCAGTCACAAGCTCTGGCACAGCTATTCCTGAAAGAGCAGTTGGTGTCAGAGTTCTCTCAGCCCCACCCACCTCACGGGGTGTCTGTTGTGGGGGGAGGAGGAGGGGAAGGAGTTTGTACACTGCTCTGAGACTCCCAAGTGAAGGGCGGGGTATGATTCCAATCACTTCTTCTTTGCCTATTTCTAATCTCTGTCTTGTGTGTTGTTGTATATGTAAAGTATGTTCTTTTGTTTCCATGTTACCCCAATGTCTCACGTCCAATGTCTCATGTCCGTTTCCACATAGTGTATTTTTTTTTTTGCATGATGGGAAGGAGTAAATCCCAATAATCCATACAGATACCAATCTCCAGGCAGGAGATTTATGAGTATGGCTTTGTTCCCCAGTTCATGATGAACTCTTGGGGAATGGGGGAAGCTCACCCCCCCACATTACTTTCCCCCATCTGAAACCTCTGTATGTTCTCTATGTCGTCTTGTATGTCTACTGTGTTTTTG
>NW_015203003.1:0-783 GCF_001447785.1 Gekko japonicus | reverse complement strand
TGGCAACAGTGGTTCCCCAGGAGGGAAAGTACAGCCTTTCTCCGCAGTGGGGATCAAAACAGCTTACATCAATCTCTTCTCCCCTTTTCGATCTGCACAACAACCCTGTGAAATAGGTTAGGCTAAAAGTCTGTGACTGGTCTGAAATCACCCACTCAGCTTCCACAGCAAGAACCTAGGTTTCCCCCTACAGAAAATAACTGCTTTGGAGGGTGAACTCTGTGGCATCCTATTCAGTTGAGGCCTTTCCCATCCCCAAACTCTGGCTTCTATAGACTCCACTACAAAATCTCCAGGAATTTCCCAACCTGGAGCTGGCAACCCTTGTCAGGACTGGCCCTGAATGAGTTCCCCACAAAGACCAAAGTAGGCCTGGAAAGGGCCTCCTGCCTTTGCCTTTTTACTGACAGAACCAAGCTTGATTGCCTAGCAACAGCCACTGAGGGGAAAGTTAGCCACACAGCAGATTTGGCAGTTTATTCAGTCAGGGACTGGCAGTGGGCGGGGGAGAGAAGCGGACCCAGCACGCGGCCAATGGCATGTGAGTACTCGAGTGGCAGTTGATGGACCAATGGCTGATGGAGCACATAGCACAGCCAATGGGAGAGCTGGAAAGTACGAATACAAGAGCTTTTATAGATATCAGAACATACTTTAAATCCAAAGTGCATTTTAAAGATATTTAAAATAAGATGACTAGGCCCAAGCAAATTGATGGCAGAGTCCAGTGAAACCTGAGTGTTTGTAATTATGAGATGAAAGCAAAAGTTGAGTTTAATTTTG
>NW_015203002.1:0-768 GCF_001447785.1 Gekko japonicus | reverse complement strand
TAGGGCTAGGGCTAGAGCTATAGCTAGAGATTGGGCTAAGTTTAGGGTTTGGATAGGGTTAGGGCTAGGGCTAGTGTTAGAGTTAGGGTTAAGGTTACGGCTAGGGCTAAAGGTAGGGCTAGGGGTAGGGTAGGGGTAAGGCTAGCATTAGGGTTAGGGTTAGTGTTAGGGTTAGAGCTCGGGGTAGGATTAAGGTTAGAGTTAGGGTAAGGATTGGTGTAGGGTTAGGGTTAGGGATAGGGATAGGGTTTGGGTTGGGGAAGGTTAGGGTGAGGGTGAGGGTTATGTTTATGGTTAGGGTTAGGTTAGACTAACTATAATATTAACTCTAACCCTATCCCTATCCCTAGCCCGAACCCTACGGGAGAGGAATAGGATTATGGTTAGGGTTACGGCTAGGGCTGGGGCTTGGGCTAGGGCTAGGGTTAAAATAGGGTTAGGGTAAGGTTTAGGATTAGGGTTAGCTTTACGGTTAAGGCTAGGGTAAGGGTTAGAATAGGGTTAGGGTAAGGTTTAGGGTTAGGGTTAGGGCTAGGGCTAGGGTTAGGGTTATAGTTAGGGCTAGCATTAGGACTACGTCCAGGGTTAAGGTTTGGGTTATGGCTAGGGCTAGGGCTAGAGCTACAGCTAGGGGTAGGGCTAATGTTTGGGTTTGGATAGGGTTAGAACTAGGGCTAGTGTTAGATTTAGGGTTAGGGTTACGGCTAGGGATAGGGCTAGGGTTAGGTTTAAGGCTAAAGCTTGCGTTAGGGTTAGGTTTGGGGCTAG
>NW_015203001.1:0-811 GCF_001447785.1 Gekko japonicus | reverse complement strand
CAGAGTGAGGATTCAGGCCTGGGTCTCCTAGATGCTAGGCCAGTGCTCTAACCACTCTACCATGCTGCCTCTAAAAAACTTCAAATGCAAAGCCACAACCTGTAGACTCCCACTCCAAAGTCTGGTTCTCCCAGCATCAGTGCCCTCTTAGGCCTTCTTCTGGCTGGAGGGGGACATCCCTTGCCACTGCTGACCAGAACCCAAACCCTTGGGTTGCCAACTCCCATTTGGGAAATAGCTGGAGATCTGGGTGTGGAACTTGAGGGGGTGGGGTTTGGAAAGCGAAGGGACCTCGGTGGGGCAGATGGCCATAGATTCTGCCTTCTGAAGCAGTCACCTTCTCAAGGGGAACTCATCTCTGCAGTCTGAGGATCGATTGTGATTCCAGGGGATCTCCAGTCCCCACCCGGAAGTTGGCAACCCAATAAAAAACAATGGTCTTCCGTTTCCCGATCCTGACCTTCATAGTTGATGCAGCCATTTGAATCTTCTTGGCCAGCCATGAGCTTGTCGACCTCCTCTTCGGTCAGCCGCTCCCCTGGAACAGAAAAGCAGAGAACGTAGAAACACACATTCCCCATAGTACCTCATTGTTGTTGTTCAGTCACACAGTCGAGTCCGACTCTTCGCGACCCCATGGATCATGTCCCGCCAGGCCCTCCTGTCTTCCGCCGTCCTCTGAAGTTGGCTCAATTTCATGTTCGTTGCATCGAATCCCCATATTTTAGACATACTTTCTTCTGCAGAGTTATCCTTGGCGGTCTCCCATCTAGGACTTATGGAGACCCCCAGCAAGGGGCTCTCAAGGCAA
>NW_015203000.1:0-786 GCF_001447785.1 Gekko japonicus | reverse complement strand
GGGATCGCCGCATCGCGCCACCACACCACACCACACCAAAAATACCAGGTGCCATCAGGAGGTCCAGCAGTGAGGCCAGGACATTAGAGATCTCTTGTACTTCTGTGAAATCTCCAGGCCCTGAAAGTTGGCAACCCTAGGACCCTTAGATCCTGGCAGTTGCCCTACCGCAGGATATGCTGAAGCAGGCCCTGAATAACTACTTTTTTTAGCCTGTCCAGAATTTACCCCTCATCAACTTCACTGAGCACCCTCAAGTTTTAGTATTATGAAAGAAGCCGAAAAGGTCCTCCCTGTCCAATTTGTCCACCCCACGCATAGTTTATGAACTTCCATCATACTCTCATAGTCAGTTGGGAAAAATGTCCTCTTTTTCACTTTTCAAAATATGGTGTGACCCTCCTTTCAATAGAAGTGGCCCAGACCCTTTCACTATGACAACTGTATAATCTCGCACGTAACATCATTGTATTTCATGAACACAACATTTAACAGATTCAGGCGGGTAGCAGTGTTGGTCTGAAGTCGGGTTGCCAACCTCCAGGTGGCACCTGGAGATCTCTTGCTGTTACAATTGATTTCCAGACAGCCCAGATCAGTTCCCCTGGGGGGGGGGGGCTGCTTTCAATGGTGGACTCTATGGTTTTATACTCTGTTAATGTCTCTCCCCTCTCCAAACCCTGCCTTCTCCTGGCTCCACCCCCCAAATCTCCAGGTATTTCCCAATCCAGAGCTGGCAACCCTAGTCTGAAGCAACGGAACAAAGTTTAAATCCAGTGGTACCTT
>NW_015202999.1:0-794 GCF_001447785.1 Gekko japonicus | reverse complement strand
TCGAACCAACCACTAGATGGAGCAAAACAGGAAGAAAAACCCCCAAAGCAACAAAAACAGACAAGCGAGGAACATGAGGATGTTTCAAAAGAAACGGGCAGTACTTCTCCTAAACCAATGTGATCATGGTTTCCAGTAGTCAAGGGAGGAAAATCTCAGAACCGTACAGGAGCATTTGTGCATCCTCATGAAAATGTTCTTAATTTTGCTTAATTTATGCAGCTTCTAAGGCGCCAGCTTTTCTTGGCCCAGAATTTGTCCCCCTTTAGTGCCGAGTGTGCACAACCTCAATTACGGCTGCATAACAAGGACTGCGTCTTGGGCCCCATCCATCTCACTTTCAGGCTTTATCAATATAGCTAGAGGGAGGTGGACAGATTGAGAGCTCAGCAGGTTTTCTCACTAACAGAGCTATCTGGAGGTTTGCCCATGGTAAGAAGGCTGACAGACGGATCACCCCTATAGATCCGAAAATAAAAGGAGAAGCTATTATCTCTCTGTCTTTCGGCAGCAGGTTTGTCAAACGCAAAGCCCCCCTGGTCTACGTGCGGCACTGCAAAAACAGGACTATCAAGTGTCTGCAGGTTTCAGGCTGAAACGCAAAGGTGACGTGCAACATTTAGCTCAGGAACGAAGAGTCTGATTAGTGTCTACGTTCCCCTTTTATTGCCAAAGATGTTCGACCCAGTATTTTACAAAGAGATGAGATGGTAAATCTGAATTTGGATAGTATGGTGAGAGAATCATAGCTCTGCACCCCCTCCAAATTATTTAATTACCTGACCCAACTATGC
>NW_015202998.1:0-779 GCF_001447785.1 Gekko japonicus | reverse complement strand
GGCCATCAGGAGAACAAGGAACTGGAGCTACAGTAAGCTTTTCTTCTTAAAGGATCAGTAAGAAGTTGAGTGGGTAGGTGGTTGCCGTCAGGGGTCTTTGCCATCACCTACTGCCTGAACCTTTTAGCTGCAGATGCCATGGACTGAACCTGGGGACTTCTATATGTCAAACCAGATGAGCCATGGCTCCTTCCCATAGTATGGCAAATTGAAATCCTGTTCCATTTTCTATAATTGCTGTTTTACAAATTTATATAATTTGTTAGAATATGCAGTAGCAAGCTATTTTAAAATCTTTTGCACAGGCATTTAGTTGCACATGGTATATGATGACGACAGATGGTGGTTCTACATTTTGAAGATATCTCTTCACATATTTATGTGATATAAGCAAGGAAATGCCTGTTTGTTAGCTTACTACTGCTTACTTTTAGATAGAAATCAGTATATGTACAAGGGAAGCTTTGTATAGCTTAGCTATACACATCTACCCACAGAACAAGAATAGGGATGGGCACAAACTGCATTTTTGCACTTATAGGCTAGTTTGTGAACAGACCTGGTTTGTATCGGTTTGTGAGCCATTTATCTTTAACAAAATTACAGTACTGGAATTCTCATGTCATAGCCCCACTCAATTAGCTGAATGTGGATTTTGAAGAAGATATTGGTAACATTGAGGATGAGACAGCCACAGAGGATCCACCTGAAGTTGTCATGCCAGCTAGCAAGATTGCTGAAATAGTCTGGGTAAAGGAAACAGCTCCTCCAGATGTGTG
>NW_015202997.1:0-807 GCF_001447785.1 Gekko japonicus | reverse complement strand
AGCTGGCTTCATGTGGAGCAGGAGTGGGGGATCAAACATGGTTCTGGGGATTAGACTCCACCACTCTTAACCACTACACTGAACATGATGTGGCCTTCTAGTGAGTCAGACATTTGGTTTACCTGGGGCACTACTGTCTACTCGGACTGGCGGCAGCTCCCCAGGGTCTCAGGCAGAGGTCTTCCACATCACCTCCTGCCAGGTCCTTTTAGCAGGAGATGCCGGGGATTGAACCTGGGACCTTCTGCCTGCAAAGCAGTTGCTCTGCCACTGAGCCGTGGACCCGTCCCTATAAACATTGACCCTTTTTACACCACTATCCAAGAGCATGCTCAATATATAAGGAGTAGTAATTGCCCTTAATGCGACTAGTGTAAAATTAGATATCAACATATTTCGCTTGCCTGTCTTTGCCGTTCCGGAGGGGAAATGATGCGTGTCGAATGGGTCTTATCTCTCTGATCTTTGTAATAACCTCGGAATTGAGGCTAGGCCAAGAGCTGCCCAAGGAAGAATTGCTTTAGCATCGTGCTCCATTTAGAACCACTGTGTAATGCGGCTACAAGCATGGACAGCTTCAAGAGGGGATTAGATAAGCATATGGAGCAGAAGTCCATCAGTGGCTCGCTGGCTCTTCGGCTTTGAAACGGAGATGAGCACCGCAACCCTAGAGTCGACTGGCTTTCGAGCAAGGGAACCTTTACCTTTACCTTTAATTGCCCTTAATGCAACTAGTGAAAATTGAGATATCAACATATTTCGCTTGACTATCTTTGCTGTTCCGGAGGGGAAATGATGCGTGTCGAA
>NW_015202996.1:0-780 GCF_001447785.1 Gekko japonicus | reverse complement strand
CTGAGCCAGAGAGTTCTGGTGGCTCACCACACTAAAGCGCCACCTACAGAAGATCAAGAAGCCAATTCGACAGTGGTTCGAATCCCATGTAGTTTTTTCTTTTTGAGTAGTAGTTTTATTTTTCCTTTTTCTGGGCTTGTTCTGTTTTTCTATTTTTATACAATAATGGTAGGGTTTAAGAACCCTGAGGTAGCAGCATGGAACGATCGAACCGAGGGTGTGAGGCGTACTCATTGCCATATTTTATAGAGGGCAAGAGTGTATCACCATCCTCTACAGAGCATCCCCAAAACCGGTCAATGGAGCAACATTCCATCAGTTAACAGCAACGGTTTTGGTGCATCCATGTATGCAGATTTATTTAAACTACCTGGATGCAGTGTGAAGGCAGTGAGGGGTTCGATGGACAGTTCCATCTAGACTAGGTGTGCTAGCCTTCCTCCAGACCCTGAAGGAAGAATACCATAGTCCGGCCCACTCAGAGACCCGAAGGCCTCGAGTTTGAAACATTAGCCATTTGATTCAGCCTTCCTTATATTTTCTTTTAACTTCTGCATATTGGTGACCGCTTTTCATCAAATGCCCAGCATGCTTTGAGAAGTCTATTTGCATACGTGCCAGCCCCCAACGTTAAGTTATAACCACACCTTATTTGGTATAATCATGGACTGATCCATTCATCACATGATAAAAGGGGAAAAGTGGACTTTTCCATTTTCGTCGTTTTTGTTTTTTTTGATCTACTTTTTTTACACAACAAAATCGGGGGTCCTATTGATG
>NW_015202995.1:0-788 GCF_001447785.1 Gekko japonicus | reverse complement strand
GTTCTTGGTTAGCAAGTACTGATGTACAGCGGACAGTGCTCCAAAACTATTTTTAACACAGGTTGTCTTAAGTACATGGTAACTGATAACATTCAGTGCATAGGACTAAAATCACAGCCTTAACAAAAATCAGTGTGTTTGAGCCAAAGCATCACAAGGAGAAGAAAGATAGTTACTGCGTAAAACTTTCGTGTTGACCAAAGCCAGTACAATGGCATTATATAAAAAGCTGGGCAGTTTTAAGCTTGCGCCTGTACAGCAGCAGCATCCCTGGAAAAAATCAGTTTCCCCATTAGAAACCTATAAAAATCAAATCCTAGGAACATGAAGAAGAAACCTGCTGGATCAGACTAGTGGTCCACCTAGTCCAGCACCCTGTCTTACCCAGTGGCCAGGGCATTTACAGCCAGGGCTTTTAGAGAATTAGCCTGTATATATAAAGTGTGGGAAAGTACGAGTAAGAGGTTACTACTAGACCACAGAATCTCTAAAACAAGTGCAATGTGTCTTGTTACAGTGGAGGGCCAACAACAGGGCAGAGAGGGTGAGGCCTTCTCGTAATGTTGCCTCCTGCCACAAAATCAAAATAGCAGAGTGTCTTTGGATGAAGATTCCCTTTTCCTGCACAACACTTTAGGGCGTGCTTTCACGTGGACGTTTCCATGAATAGTCCTTTGCATCTGAAGGGGCCTTCTTTAGGTTCAGCTCTGTATCTTTTGCTGGCTGCAGCCTGCTTAGATTTGGCAGACTGCCGCCAATAATTGTTACAAAAGGAATATAAAATGCAG
>NW_015202994.1:0-811 GCF_001447785.1 Gekko japonicus | reverse complement strand
TTATACGTTCACCAAGGAAGTCACAGAATGCTAGAATGCTGAGACACCTGGCAGGTCATCTAGTCCAACCCCCTGCACTCTGCAGGAGCAGAGCCAAAAGACAGCCCTACACCATACTTGAAAGATGGCCGTCCAGCCTTTGCTTGAAAACGTCCAGCGAAGGAGCATCCACCACCTCCCGAGGCAGTCTGTTCCACTGCTCAACCACTCTGACAGTTAGGAGGTTTCTCCTGATATTTAGCCGGTAACGACTCCCTTGTCATTTCCACTCATTAGACCTAGTCTCACAATCCGGAGCAAGAGAGAATAGATCCGCTCCATCTTCTCCATGACAGCCCTTCAGATACTTGAAGACTGCAATCGTGTTTCCTCTAAGCCTTCTCTTTCCCAAGCTAAAGTTTTAACCTTTCTTCATAGGGAAAGTGTTCCAACCCTTTTATCATTCTAGTTGCCCTTTTCCGCACTTTTCCCAACGCTATAATATCCTCCAGGTCCTCAGCAGGGATCAGTTACCAGAGGTCGCCAGGAGTCCAATGTTCCCTCTAAGCTGAGTTAGTGTGAGCCAGCTCACACTTTTTGAGCCTCCAGCTCACACATTGTTGTCTGAGCTCAGGAAGGGAGGGCTCCAGAGCAAACTGATTTCTGCAGGAGCCCAATCGCTCGCCCACAACTTTAATGCCAGTTGCTCACAAAGTAGAATCTTTGCTCACGCGACTTTGCAGCTTAGAGGGAGCACTGGGGGGACTCCCAGGTGCACACTGTCAGTCACTGGAGGCCGCCGTGACTTTCAGGTGCACACACACACTCACAC
>NW_015202993.1:0-792 GCF_001447785.1 Gekko japonicus | reverse complement strand
AGGGGGGTTCTGAACTTTGGGGGGAGGGTTTCACGGCACGGACTGAACTAGCTTGAAACAGAGAACAATAGATAGCTGGGATCCTGGAAGGAACCTATAGACCAGGAGCCACACTTTTCAGCAAAGAGCGCCATCGAGATGACGTCGAGACAAGCAGAAACGCAGATCGAACTTCTCGAGTTCTAGCGTTCGTTTTCGATACAGACTGTCCGATGGAAGTTAAAAATTGTTAGTCCAAAGCAGTTTGGAAAAGTTTCTGGATTTAGGAATTCCTTCTTGTGAAGTATTTGTATGAAGAGCATTAAAGATTCTGAGATTTGTTTGATAAAGAACTGTATCGAAACGAACGCTAGAACTCGAGAAGTTCGTAATCTGCGTTTCTGCTCATCTCGACGTCATCTCGATGGCGTTCTTTGCTGAAAACAAGAATTAAACATCTTAGAATTCTATTGTTATTCTATATTATTGCCAACTATTTTCTAATTGTATGCACATCTGCAGCAGTTTTGTTTGTCTTCGTGAATAGCCTATCACGGGCAGTGGGTGTGTGGGTGGTGTGGTGTGGTGTTGTGTTGTGCGCGGATTTAAGCAGGGCTTCGGTCCTGCTAGAGTGTCCTTAGTTTGAGCTGATTCACAAATAAAGCATGAGCTGATCACTACTTGCGTCTCGAACTCAGTACATTTCAACGTGCCAGAAATAGTGAACTTGGGGAAAAGGGCATGTGGGCTCAAAGTATGGGCAAGTAATTTTTGCCGGTTCCTTGGCAACATGTTGCTGGAGTAACACTTTTG
>NW_015202992.1:0-791 GCF_001447785.1 Gekko japonicus | reverse complement strand
GACAGACAAAAGGTTGCTTCTTCTAGTTCTCTCCATCATAAAAACTGCCTCAGCGGATGTAAGCTTGCTTGGAACACTGTCTGTAATCAGTATGGGAGCACACCCAGAATATCGAGAATATCTTCAAAGGAATTAAAAAAACCCTTATGCTTTATTTATTTGGTTATTTATTTGGTTATTTAAGAAAATAACTATCAACACGAAAATCAATTTCAAAAAACAACAACTACTATTTACTAGAACAATTTAAACAAAAATGAGGGGAAGGGACATGTGAAATAAAATGTCTGTATTAGCATGCAGGAAAGATTTCCGTTTCCATTCAGATTAAGGGCTGTCAGGCCTTCATATCTTGAATCTACCTGTTGCCGCTCCAAGTGGTGGTGGGAGAAAAATACCCCCCCCACTGGTGACTGCGGTATGACATCATTTTCAATTAAAAATGAAACTGACATTGGTAGCTCTAGGAATCACCCCAAACTACGTGGTACAAACCATAGAGTTTCTGGTGATTCCTAGAGCTACCCATGTCACTTCTAGTTGTT
Organism: Gekko japonicus; assembly: GCF_001447785.1. Lineage (NCBI taxonomy): Eukaryota > Metazoa > Chordata > Lepidosauria > Squamata > Gekkonidae > Gekko > Gekko japonicus. The sequence continues at coordinate 246 of NW_015202992.1, read as the reverse complement.
TTTTTGGGGGATTCCTAGAGCATCACAGATGCAGGTGATCAGCCAAAAATGATGTCACCACATCAGTTACGTTCCTTCTCCCCACACTCTGCCCCACAAAGCTCCCTGTGGTTGCCAGCACAGGGCTGGTAACCCTATCTTCCGTACATTGCTGCTTCCTTCGTACTAGAAAGTACAGGTAGTGTTTCCCCCTCATCCTGCTAACAGACCAGCAACGAAGAAAGCTGCCGGGCCCTTGCTTTCAAG
>NW_015202991.1:0-797 GCF_001447785.1 Gekko japonicus | reverse complement strand
TGGTGAACTGGGAGGTCAGCAGCAGTGGGATGCCAGGCATACAATGGCAGAAGATTTGGAAGAGGTGATGGTGAGGGAGTACCTTGCTGGATCCCCTTAGCCTGCCTTTGCTGATCCCCTGGAGTACTGGTAATACAAGGTTGCCATCTTGTCTGACTTCTCTTGCATGGCTATGAGTCACCTCTCCTGCCCTCCCGCCAGTGTCCAGAGTTAGTGGGTGTTCTCCTGCCTGGGACATTCTCAGCCCCCACCAGTCCTGCCAAACCCGGCCAAGGTGGACAAGTTGACCTTCCTCAACGTCAACCTCCCCCTGCTGTGCTACCCCTCTCTGGACCTCACATGGTAAGAATTAGGTCTCCTGTTGTCCCCTGTGTGTCCCCCATTCCTCCTCCTCTCTGAGTGATCTGGCATGCAGACTGTGGGTTGTGCCCTTGGTGCTTGAGTGGGAGGATGGATGTCTCTGACAGTAGGGGTGGGCTTCCTCACCCAACACCTACATCATGGAACAACATCTACCTCGACAAACATCTGCCTGTACAAGCAAGCCCCATTTGAGTACCCCTTTCTATTGCATTTGTACAATTCACAACAGTTGATCTCTCATCTGTACAATATGTGCTGCTAATGCTGAATAACCAGAATTTTTTCTTAGGGGTGGGCTGTGATCACAGGATCTATGTGTTTGGGCCTGGGGGGGCCAGGGAGCACTGTGGCCATGCCTCACTGCATTCCAGTGCTTGCCAGGGATGCCTGCATAGCTGTCATGGAGTTACTTTGGGGAGCCCCTGTCAGAACTC
>NW_015202990.1:0-801 GCF_001447785.1 Gekko japonicus | reverse complement strand
CAGTGGGCATTCTTAAACTGACAGATGTTGTCTGTTCTTTCACAAAGTTTTGAGTCCATGATGTATTGTTTCCCTCAGATATTGTCCTGCAAACTTGGGACTGCTTCAGGTTTGAACAGAAATCTCCACACACACCCAGTCTGCCTGCTTCCCGCTCAGAAGAGGACAGAAGACAGGGTGAGAGAGCTCTGAGATAACTGTCCTTGAGAGAACAGCTCTGAAAAAACTATGGCTTGCCCAAGGTCATCCAGCAACTGCGAGTGAAGTGCAGTGGGGAATCAAACCCAGTTCTCCCAGATTAGATTCCCCACACTTAACCACTACATCAAACTGGCTCAAGGATTCAAGTTCAAATAGACCTCATTGACAAACCAATATAACCCACAGAGGCAACTCACGCGATACACCACTTGTTTAGTGGAACATGTTGCAAAGAAGGAGAATCTTAGTGTGGCTGTGACCAGACGCTGTCACCGGCACTGAAGGCTGGGTTGTAGGAGTCACCCCCCCAGTCGGGGTAGGGGGCGGCTCCTTTTCGCCTTCCTCCTCCTCCTCCTCCTCCTCCTCGTGGTCTGAGTGTGCCTGAGGTCAGCATCCTCAAAAGGAAGCAGTGTCCCCAAGGCAACAAGTCCTCCTTCGATGTCACAGGAGCTGAGGTCCCTGCTGCAAAGTGTCGAGGAAATTCATGCCTCTCCTCACGCGTCGTGTGTCATTTCTGTGCTTCAATCTTCATCTGTGGACATATATATCACCCCCTTCTCTGGCTGCCCACATTTATCAATGTTATTTAAAACATCAGTG
>NW_015202989.1:0-664 GCF_001447785.1 Gekko japonicus | reverse complement strand
TGGCTTTTGAGCAAGTGAAACCTTTACCTCTGATGGGTTTGGCACTGACTGGCACAGGTTCTGGGGGGCACATTGCACAGGTTCTGCTGCTGGCCTGGCTGGCAAACATGCTCCCTCAGTTTATGCTGCAGAGGTCCTCTGTTTTGTCTTGAGTTGTACTGGGTTTAGGCACTGACTGCCACAGTGGCACAGGTTCTGGGGGCTGCCACATTGCACTGGTTCTGCTGCTGATGGCCTGGCAAACATGCTCCCTCAGTTTATATGGCAGAGGTTCTCTGATCTGAACTGAGTCCAGTTGGGTTTCGGCACTGACTGGCACAGTGGCACTGGTTCTGGGGGGGCACATTGCACAGGTTCTGCTGCTGGTCTGGCTGGCAAACATGCTGTGACAATTCCTTGTTTGAGAGAGTGTGTGTCCCTTTAAATGTTTGATAGTAACTAGTGTGCCATGATTGGTGGATAGCAGAGTGTGGGAGGAGTTATTCTGTGTGGATCTGTGTGGGTGTGTCAGTGAGAGATTGGAGAATGACAGTTGGAATAATGACAGTTAGAGAAAAAGCAGTTCTGTTGGTTTTGCAGTCAGTGAGACCTCTGACAATGATGTGTGGAGTCAAAGAGTGAGAGAGACTAAAGAATGTGTGGGATCCGAGAAGGATCAGTATAT
>NW_015202988.1:0-806 GCF_001447785.1 Gekko japonicus | reverse complement strand
CACAAAATGGCCACCACAGTTTACCTTCAATCCCACAGCGCACATCTTTGTGCTGTGGTGGCAGCTGCCGCCGAGGCAACACTTTCAAAAATCTGCACGGCAAATCAAATCTCCAGCGGCCAATCAGGAGCCTTGCTGGGCAAAAGCCCCACCAGGCCACACCCACTTTCTAAAAATGCTGGGTGTGTGTGTCAGGAATGGTGACAGCAAACATTGTGGTGCCCACGGGCAACCCCGTCGGAGACCCCGGTTTTAAACACACATCGAAACACCTCAGGAGGGTCGTGGGGATGCTTCCGGAATGGGGTATTCTGTGATACCTGCCGGCTCCCGGACCTCAGTGTTCTCTCTAAGCTGAGTTAATGTGAGCTAGCTCACATTTTTAGCCTCCAGCTCACACATTTCTATCTTAGCTCAGGAAGGGATGGCTCCAGAGCAAACTAATTTATGCAGTAGCCAAACTGCTTGCTCACAACTTTAATGCCAGGAGCTCACAAAGTAGAATTTCTGCTCACAAGACTCGACAGCTTAGAGGGAGCATTGCTCAGCACCTGGCAGTCAGAGAATAAGCAAGGAAGGATGAGGCCCCATCCCCTTTAAATCAAAGCTTTCTGGTCTTAAACAGAAATATTTGTCTAAATAAGTAAATATTAAATATTTAAATAATGCTGCATATTTAAAAATACCATTTATTTGAGAGAGGCTTGCTGTTTGGGAAGAGAGGCGCCGCAAGGTAGATTAGTGCGACTCCGGCGTTCCCGGGTCTTGAAAACACACTTTCCTGTTTCAGGCCATCCTGTTATGAA
>NW_015202987.1:0-792 GCF_001447785.1 Gekko japonicus | reverse complement strand
CCAGTTGTTCTGGAGGCAGACCAGCAGCCTCCACCACCAACTGCAGCCCCAGATAATGCGGGGGGTGGAGGGGGAGACGAGGTGCTCCAGCCACCCGCCCAAAATGCAGTACAGCTGGATGAGAGGGTAAAAGCGCTGTTAGGCACCAAACCTAAGACCAAGAAAAAGATTAGACCTCCCCGCCGCCCTGTTCATTCCGAGCCTCCAACCCCCACTAGTAGTGATTATGACGGGGACCTTGGGGAGGCTCCAGTCTGGAAAACGTTTACTGAATGCCAGTGGGATACTCCCTCCGCTACTGACTCAGAGAGAGACTAAGTCCCTGAGAAAATTGAGGAAAAAAGAATATCGAAAGACAGCTGGAGGATACATATAACTGTCACTGACCTCCAGGGGGCACTACGATCACCCTATAAGCGTTATGTGGTAGAAGCAGTGTTGAAAGGAGGAAAGAAGGCACTAATGAAGGTTATTGATGGCACCGTCCGAACCTATCCAATTTCGGACCACTATTTTTGCCTCCCAGCATTAAAAGATGATGTGGGTTTTTTTCCTGTTAGGGCCTACCCGAACCTGACAGGAAATGACCCAGCACAGTTAAAGATGTTTGTTCCCTGGTCCAGCCTCGAATTATATCAATTCAAAGCTAGAATGCCGGACCCCAAGGAGAATATTGAAGGGTACCTTAGAGAACTGCGGGACCTAATAAACCTTTATAACTCGTTGCCCGCTGACCTGGAGAAACTAATGAAAGTAACTACCGTGCCACATGAGTTCCAGCAAGTCATGCAA
>NW_015202986.1:0-792 GCF_001447785.1 Gekko japonicus | reverse complement strand
CAGCCCCACCTGCCTCTCAGGGTGTCTGTAATGTATTAAAATAGTTTACTTGAATTGCCACATTCACTCCCTATGTTAAGCTTCAAGCCGGACGAAGGGTCCTCAGAACGGACTCACTATTGGCCGCTCCGTAACGGCGACCAATCAGAACTGTGCCAGTTCCTGAGAGGGAAAGGCTCTCGTTGGTTGTTATCTACACAACCTCATTGGTTGTTAATTGTAAATAGGCGTGGCTACATTAGCCTGGGAACGTTTAAAAGGAGCCTAGCTCCCAATGTTAATCTGTTCTGGTTATGACTGAATTCAAGCGCTTGTTCGTATCGTTAATAAAGCTGATCACTTTGGTTGAAATCACTCTCCGGGTGTTTGTTAGCGGCGATCTAACAGTGTCTGTTGTGGGGAGGGAAATGGAGTCTGTAAGCCGCTCTGAGACACCTTTGGGGAGTGAAGGGCCATGGGGTATAAATCCAACCTCTTCTTCTTCTTCAGAGGCATCTTTTAAATAACCCTGCAGAGGAATACGTCGCCTGCTTTTTGCACCAGCACAGTCAGCGCTACCTATTTGTGAAGCGATTGCAACAATTGATGGCAAATGATGGCCTCTGCGGACAGACCTCAAGTGATGGTTTTTTAATTTAATTTATTTATTCAATTTATACCCTGCCCTCCCTGCAAGCAGGCTCAGGGCAGCTTACATCGTTGGTCTATAAATGACCATTCCATTCACATAAAAGCAATTTAAAATTTCAAATGCAGTAAAAACAGAAACTCATAAAGTGCTAGTGCTGATAC
>NW_015202985.1:0-801 GCF_001447785.1 Gekko japonicus | reverse complement strand
CTCCGCTCGCCATCTCACCTCGCCTCGCCGCATCTCGCCGCGCCTCGCCTCGCCTCACCTCGCTCTCTGCACAGACGAAAACGCGAACTAGCGAAACATGTCTTCTCCGGGTGCCGCCACATCCTCATCTTACTCCTCCTCCTCCGAGGACAACGCTCGTTTCGACCTCTCCCGTCCCGAGCAATGGGAAATGTGGGTAGTGATCCTTGAGAACTACCTGAAGTGCCTGAAGATCACCGATCCAGAGATGAAGAGGGCCCATCTCATCCGTTTCTGCCGAATGGACACCCTCCTTCTCCTGCAGGATCTGATCGCACCCCGCAAGGTAGAGGAAGAGAGTTTCGCTGAGCTCGTTAAGACCCTCACCAACCATCTCGCTCCAAAGCCGACCAAATTCGCGGAGCGAGTGGACTTCTTTGCAAGAGTCCAAGGCCCAGAGGAGAGAGCCACCGAGTTCCTGGCGGGCCTTCGACGGGCTGCCACGCAGTGTGCTTTTCCCAGCCTAGAGGACACGCTGCTGAATCAGTTCATCGTGGGCCTTCGAGAATCGAAGTTGAGGAGACGCCTGGTCAGGCAGGACGATTTGACATTGGCCAAGGCGCTACAGGATGCAGCGGCCTTCAAAAAATCGCATCCAGGCCACGGCAGCCATGCGATCCACCGCACACAAGCCGTCTCGGAGTCGGCCGACTCCAAGGAAGACGAGGTGCTTCAAATTCACTGCAAACCCTCGCAACCATACCGCTCAAGAGGGGCACCGCCAGTGAGGACTTATGAGCCAGCCCCACCATGTGCCAGCTG
>NW_015202984.1:0-822 GCF_001447785.1 Gekko japonicus | reverse complement strand
TGTGGCTCTTCGTTTTCAGCAAGAAGGGCTGAGAAGAGCCACCAGTCCAACGTTAGCAGTGTCACCGACAGTATTCCCTCTAAGGTGAGTTAGTGTGAGCTAGCTCACAGTTCTTTAGCCTCCGGCTCACACATTTTTGTCATGGCTCAGGAAGGGATGGCTCCAGAGCAAACTAATTTATGCAGTAGTCAAACTGCTCGCTCACAACTTTAATGCCAGCAGCTCACAAAGTAGAATTTTTGCTCACAAGACTCCACAGCTTAGTGGGAACATTTGTCACCGACAGGATGTAGTTAGCTGCTAGAACGTATTCCTTAATTTCTTTTGTCCAAAGTACCCTTCCCTGTTGTTTCTTCAGTAATGTTTCTTTAAAAACCTCAGCACGGCGCGGCTCTTGTCTACTGCACCTAGCCTCTGATGACAAAATCCCAAAAGGTGTGGTGGAGCCTGGGGGAGGGTGGGACCTCAGTAGGGTCTGATGCTGTCCACCCTCCAAAGCAGCCCTTTTCTCCAGGGAAACTGATTGTGGTCAGCTGGCCGTCGCTTGTAATAGCAGGAGATCTCCAGGTACCACCTGGAGGCTGGCAACCCTAGCTCCGACCAGGAGACTGGCAGCCCCGTGGCATTCTACCCCACTGAGGCCCTTCCCCTCCCCACATCCTGCTCTCCTCAAGCTCTGCCCTCAACTCTTCAGGAACTTCCCAACCTGGAGTTGGCATCCTCTGCCAGGCTCTGGGTTTCAGGTCAGCGCGAGAAAAGCCGTGCCTGGCAAAACCGCCCCTTCTCCGGAACAAAGTGTGAGCCCAGCGGCACCTTGAAGAC
>NW_015202983.1:0-790 GCF_001447785.1 Gekko japonicus | reverse complement strand
CCTTTCCTGGTGCCTGCCAAGTGCTTTCAAAAAGTGGGCAGAGATAGGTGGGGTTTTTAGCCCAGCAAAGCTTCTGATTGGCCGTGCAGATGAAAAGCTCTCCTGTTAAACGGAGGCTTCCTGCACAGAATGTTGAAGAGTTATTATCAAAATTATAGATAACCTTGCTCCCCGGCATTTTGCGGTTGGCCCCGCCTCCTGCAGCAGCCATTTTGTGATGGACTCCGCTTCCTGTGACAAACATTCTTTATTGTGTCCACAGCACTGTGTCAGAATCCTAGACGTGCCCGCAGGCTCAAAAAGGTTGGGGACCCCTGGCTTAGAACAATCATTCTCCTCTCCTCCATTTTCTCACAACAATGACCCTGTGAGGTAGGCCAGGCTGAGAGGTTATGATGGGCCCAAGGTCCCCTGGCAAGTTTCCATGGTAGAAGTGGGGATTCAAACCCAGGTCCTCCACGGTCCTGGTTTGCCATTCTATCCACTACACCATGCTGGCTCTCTCAGTGGTCCCCATGGTCCTGATCAACACCTGTCATCACCACCACTTTGGAGCAAATCCAAGCTGAGTGGAACCTGCAGCATTGCCAGCACAGAAGGACCGCTTGGTTCAGCTGACTCCAGGTCCCCACACAAGGTGGCCCTCTTTGCCCTCGCTGCAGAGATAATTCGGGGGGAAATAGTAGCTGCACCATAGCTCGATTACTAATGGAAGTCAGGACAGAAGTGTTGGAACTGTTAAGATGTTTTATTGTGTATTCAATTAGCTTTTTATTCTTTTGGGTTTAGT
>NW_015202982.1:0-806 GCF_001447785.1 Gekko japonicus | reverse complement strand
AATAAAATCTTTATTAAAAAAAAATGATTGCTACAGCTTAACTTCAGTCTACAGGCACTACGTTGGGGGCAGTGTTCCCTCTAAGCTGAGTTAGTGTGAGCTAGCTCACAGATTTTTAGCCTCCGGCTCACACATTTTTTGTCTCGGCTCAGGAAGGATGGTTCCAGAGCCAACGAATTTATGCAGTAGCCAAAGCACTCACTCACAACTTTAATGCCAGCAGCTCACAAAGTAGAATTTTTGTTCATAAGACTCCACAGTTTAGAGGGAATATTGGTTGGGGCCCCCTGACCTATTGCCTGGTTGCTGCCTGGTTGTGAAACAGGGACTGCTTACAACATCCAGATCGCAAGAAGTCATCGTCCCGTTGTACACTGCATAATGGGCTTAAATTAAAGGCAGGAAGGTACCAGCTGGATCTCAGGGAAAACTTTCCACAGCAAGAGTCGTGCAGCAGTGGAATCGGCTGCCTCGGGAGGTGGTGAGCTGCCCCCTCCCTGGCGGTCTCCAAGCAGCAGCTGGACAAACACTCGTCAGGGATGCTCTAGTAGGCTGATCCTGCCTTGAGCCGGGGTGGTGGTGGACTAGATGGCCTTTAGGCCCCCCTCCAACTCTCTGATTCTGTGATTCTACAACTGGGGTGGGGGAGTCACAGGACGCAGAGACGGAAGGCACTGTCTGAAATACAGGCCTTTTTGTGCTGCACAGACAGACTTTGGTTCTGGTTTGCCCAGGCTGTGTTCCTCCGCGTAATAACTGCCGCATCCTCATAGACAAGATGCCTGGAAGATTATTGAAAAACGGCC
>NW_015202981.1:0-804 GCF_001447785.1 Gekko japonicus | reverse complement strand
AGGTGTGAAAGTGCCACATACAGGTATGCGAGGAGGGAAAGGCCAAGCAGATAAAAGTCTGGCCCCTCCACTCCTTGACAGCAGTCCCGCATGCTTCTTGGCGGGTGAGGAGCTTTGTGGTGCGGCTTGCTTAGGAGGCCTACCTGCCCTGCGGGGCTGCACGCCAGAGAGCTCCTCGTCGGGTTGACAGCCAGGACATAGGCTTTGAGACCAGAGTGTGCGGCAGCAGGGCATGCAAGGCAGTGGCTGTGCGCTGGTCGACAGCGGCACGAGGAAATGAGTGATGCGGCGAGTGACAGCACTTGGCTGCGTGGATCAGTGGGGACTCGGCGGTGGAAGTGACAACTCCGGAGTGGCACTCGTCTGCGAGGGCGGCCTACCTCGCTGTGGTTTGCGGCTTCAGGGTTTGCCGGCCAGTGCGGCGCATTAGCGCACCTGAGCAGCCCGGTGCCTCTCATAGCAGGCGGCTGGTGGTTAGGGGCGTACAGCAGGGGCCCCGGGGGTGACTTGACATGGAGTTAAGCATGTGTGCTCCCTGTACTCCAGTTGCCTGTGTGCATAGGTGGCAGGGGAGTTGGTTTTTTACTATAGGCAGCGGGGGTGCTTGTTGTGGGGTGGTCTCCATCACGGCCTCCATCAGGGATGGTATATTGGCCAGTGCATTAGGCGGTCGGTACACCAGCAAAATCGCCACACACTCCCCGACCTCCCATACCAGGCTAGCACACTCGATGCCCGTGATCTTTGGTGCCGGGAGCACTCTGAAGGTGTAAATCTCCCGGATGAATACAGCCACTCCTCCCC
>NW_015202980.1:0-945 GCF_001447785.1 Gekko japonicus | reverse complement strand
ATGAGTACCTACTACAAAAAGAGCCCTGTGGGAATCAAACACAGTTCTGTCAGATTAGAGTCCACACTCCTAACCACTACACCAAACTGGCTCTCATGATCATGGAGAATGATGAAACAAAGATTCTTTGAGACTTCTGATTGCAAACAGATATAAACACCTGGAGCACAATGCCCCTGATATCACAATTGTAGGGGAAAAAGTAATAGGGTTTGAGTCATTGACACAATCCCAGGAGACAACAGAAAGAACAGGAGAAGAACACAAAATACCAAGACCTATGAGCGGAGTTAGAGCACCTCTGGGAGAAGAAGGTTACTCTTGTGCTAGTTGTCATTGGAGTCTGTGGAGCAGTGCCTAGAAGTCTCGAGAAACACCTGGACATTCTGGGCACTGAGCATATAAAACCCACTCAGCTCCAGAAGACAGTGTTGCTTGGAACAGCAAAAATCCTGTGAAGGTACCTCTGCAAAAATCTTGTGAAGGTGCCTCTGCAATTCCCAAGATCTTGGCTAGATCTCAAATTTTAGAACACCATCTACCAGCCAAATATCTGACTGTGACAATTCTGTGACAATTCTGTGACAATTCTGTGACTCTTCTTCTTCTTCTTCTTCTTCTTCTTCTTCTTCTTCTTCTTCTTCTTCTTCTTCTTCTTCTTCTTCTTCTTCTTCTTCTTCTTCTTCTTCTCCATCATCACCATCACCCATCATCATCATCACAATAATAACAATAATACTATTTATAGTCCCCTTTCTCACTGGGTCTCAAGATGGATTACTAGTATGATAAAAGCGATTCAGTCAATCAGCAGATTATAAAATATGATCACATTTGAATCTAATGGCAAAGATTTGTACTAAAACAAAATAATACAGGTAGTCTAAAATCGAAGAACTAGTAAAAACAATGCAAGCAAACAACCATCTAAGCAACAAGACAATC
>NW_015202979.1:0-797 GCF_001447785.1 Gekko japonicus | reverse complement strand
TTTCTACGAAATGACCCCTGGGGAGGAGCATCTGTGCCAGATGAGTACTCCTGGAGATATGGGAGTGGAGTCTGAGTGTCAGCTATGCTGCCATGGGGGTGGGGATATACCTGGAAGTGATACTATGACACTCTAGGTATGTGCTCATCACTATTGGCTTTTTTTTTTACCATAGAGATGTGCAATTCCTAGAGCAAATTGAACTTGTTGCTCCCTTCCCCTTGCTCATTCTGGAGTGAAGTGGCCCAGTGGGGTTGAAGTCCAAGGATGGGAACTTGCCCACCCCCTCCAGAGAATGGCAAACTTCAGTTGACGTATTTCCTGACATTTGGTAATAGTAAGAAGTATTCTAACCAGAGAATTATTATGGTGCCCTGCTGCCTGCTTTCCATTTTTCAGGCAGTGGGAGGAGTATCTGTGCCAGATGAGTATTCCTTGAGATATGGGAGTGGAGACTGAGGAGAGCATGGTTTAGGGAGGGGAGGGACCTTCATCGGCGATAATGCCTTAGAGTCCACTCTCCAAAGAAGCCACAGGGGAACTGATCTGGAGTTCAGTTGTAATTCCAGGAAATCTCCAGGCTCTACCTGGAAGTTGGCCCTCTTACGGATGAGTCATTTTCCAAGCTGTGCAGAAATTTATTTATGTGAGTTGGCATCCCTTGGAGGCTGGGCACCGGCCCTCTGGCCCTAGCCCTCCTCACATGTTAATAATGAATACATGCATGTGCTGCATATACGTGCATATGTCTCCTTGTAAGAATGACCTAATGACCTAATGTGTGTTCACTTTACAGC
>NW_015202978.1:0-798 GCF_001447785.1 Gekko japonicus | reverse complement strand
TATTTCCCGGGTTTATTGGCCCCTTCAAAAGATTTTTGTTGGAGGTTTTTTAGGTTCCAATACATTTCTTGGTTCAGTGTCACATTTAACTGTTCCCTCAAAAGTTGTAGTTCTTTTATGATTGTCTTTTTCCCCGGTCTTTTCTTTAATTCTGCTTCTTTTTGTGTAATCTTCTCTAAGGCTGCCGCTTGTTTCTTAAATTTTTCTTTCTTTTGCCTCGTATTTTGCGAGATGAGAAGTCCTCTCATCACTGCCTTGTATGCATCCCACACCACTTGAATAGGAGTCTCCTTATTCAAATTTTGCTGGAAAAACTGTTTCGTTTCTTCTTTTAATAGATCCACCGTTTCTTTCCTGTCTAGCAGGTCTTCGTTTATTCTCCATAAATATTGCTTATTAGGCTGTTTCAAACTTCATATCAGTGGACTGTGGTCTGAAATGACTTTGGGCAAAATTTCAATTTTACAGGTATTGATTGCTAACTCCCCTGACATCCATATCATATCAATCCTCGAAAAAGAATTGTGTCTATTGGAATAAAAAGTAAAGTCCTTTTTAGTAGGGTTCCATTTTCTCCATACATCTTCCAGCTTCTCTTGTTGCACTAAGTCAAAAAAAGTCTTTGGCAATTTGCCAGTCTGTCCGTGTCCCTTTTGTGGTTGTCTATCCAAAACTTCAATCGTCCCATTATAATCTCCAGCCATAATTACTTGTTCATGAGTTTGTTGTTGCATTTGGTTCGTCAAGTCCTTGAAAAAAAATTTCTTTAGCTCCGTTGGGTGCATATACATTTACTAT
>NW_015202977.1:0-822 GCF_001447785.1 Gekko japonicus | reverse complement strand
CCTCCTCTGCGAGGGCAGATCTGCGTGGCTAGCTCAATAGCTAGCAATCCAAAACAGTCCAGTGGAGCCTGAGCAGTGGGTGTTGCCTTCTGACACACTTCCGGGGATGTCAGGGGGTGTGGCATATGCAAATAAGTTATGCTAATGAGCTCCTGCACCTCTTTTTCTACGAAATGACCCCTGCCTAGCCCTATTGAGATTTGCCGGTAAGCTTGCCAAAGATCAACGATGGTGAGAGGTGCAAATTATTTCTAATAAACTTTGTGTGTTTATGTGCCAAAGGAGTTCTATTTGTAGACAGCAGGTTCTCACATTGTGTTCACTTATCAGATCTTCCAGGAGAAATGCAATTGTACACTGTTGAAACAGAAGGCAAGGGTGAGATTTGGAGTGTGCCCAGAGTTGTGCAGGCAGCAGGTGCTAGACATGCAAAGGGAACGAGGTGAGCCCTGGGCACACCTAGCTGTGTACTTAGAACATTCTATGTCAAAATGGGCAGAAGGGTTGAAAAAGGCCACTGTGGAAGACATGATCCAGCTGTTGTCCTTGGAAAAGCTTTCAGATGGGGCTCCCTTTACGTTTGAGAGAGTTGTGAGCAAGAATCCAGGCTGCATGCAGAAGCAGCTGAACGGACTGACCTTGAAGTGAAAGAAAGGACCAAGGGACCGAAGGGAGGAGTTGCAGCACCTGGGAGACCTCACACATTTGAAGGCAAGGCTACATCTGTTCCCCAGCACACGCCGCCCAGCCCCATGCAGGCAAGCAGGGCCCCAGAAAGTAGCAGCAGCATTTATTGTGTGTGGCCAGTAGTCGTTACAATCA
>NW_015202976.1:0-788 GCF_001447785.1 Gekko japonicus | reverse complement strand
GGGGGGAAAGGGTGATGCCAATTATTGGGGAGAGCACTTAAGGTTGTGGTGCAAAGGACCTGGGAGACAGTCTGGGAGTGAGAGGCGCTCAGGGATTGCTGGTCTGGAGAGAAGGGTGCTCAGGGGCGCTGAGAGGAAAAATGTATTTGTTACGTATTAAAAGTCTCTCTCGATCAGCACTATCTGCATCAAGTGCTGGTCTATCCAAGAGGGGGGCAATAAGCTTATCCCTATAAACCTGATGAAAAGGACAGCGAAAGAACTTGTGGGACATTGATTCCCCTTCTCCCATAGAGGGTGGGCAGCACCTGTCTTCATATGGTATCTTTCTATATTTTCCTTCTAAAACCTTAGAGGGAATAGCTGCACAACGAGCCAGGGTAAGAGCTCTTTTATAGGGTGGCACATCCAGATAAGTCAGGTATTTAGCCATTTTCAGATAGGAGTCCTCTGAGGGCCTGATCCAGCCCATTGGCTGCATGTTTGACACCCCTGGATTAGAGAAAGTCTGGTTGGCTAAGAATAAAAGGAGGACAGAAGGAGTCTGTGCGGTACTGCGCTGCGAGCGGGCGTGTCTTGGGACGCTCCCAAGATGCCCGCTTCCACCTCGTTCTTTTTGGGTCCCCCGAGTCTTCGAGCGGGACCCGCTCTGCTTCCTGGAGGGAGGCGGAGTAGCAGGGGGCTTGCAATCATGGGGGTTCACCATTTCGCCCCGAAGCGAGAGCGAGGACTGGAAGAGACATGCTCTCCATGTCTCTCCAGCAGCGACCAGCTGTTTTTAACCTTAC
>NW_015202975.1:0-825 GCF_001447785.1 Gekko japonicus | reverse complement strand
CACAGCTTAGAGGGAGCACTGATCTTGATCTATCTGAAGGAGTGACTGCAGGGACTCACCAGAGCGCCTCCCCTGCCACACATTTTGTTAGTCTTTCAGGTGCTCCTGGACTCTTGCACACAGACTAACACGGCCACCAGTGTTCCCTCGAAGCTGAGTTACTGTGAGTTAGCTCACAGTTTTTTAGCCTCCGGCTCACACACTTTTGTCTTAGCTCAGGAAGGGATGGCTCTGGAGCAAACTAATTTAGGCAGTAGCCAGATCGCTCGCTCACAACTTTAATGCCAGTAGCTCACAAAGTAGAATTTTTGCTCACAAGGCTCCACAGCTTAGAGGGAGCATTGACAGGCACCCATCTTGATCTGTCTGAAGAAGTGAGCCGTGACTCAGGAAAGCTCCTCCCCTGCCACCAAGGGTGTTAGTCTTTCAGGTGCTCCTAGACTCCGGCTCTTTTCTCATGGGACGGGGCGGTTTAATCTCACGTTGGACCTGAGTGGCAAAGAAATGCTTCTTCGAATGAGGGCTTTAGAAGACGCACACAGAAGAGCAGTTCTGCAATAATCTGTAGTGCTTTTTGGCCACTGTCACCCTCTCCTTTGACCATCTGTTAAATAACGTGTCCCTGCATTTCCCTCCCCTCAAAGGAGATTAAAACCCAGCTTTCAAAATTAATCCAGGGCAGTTATCTCTTGGCATATTGGTGGGAGGAGGCAGTCCGTGGAGAGCGCAGTTTTGATGAGAGACACTCTTGGGAACCGGTCCCAGACACTCACGCACTAACGTCCCCTCGACTTACTGGTCCCAGAATTCTAAAACGTCCAAAAA
>NW_015202974.1:0-811 GCF_001447785.1 Gekko japonicus | reverse complement strand
TTTGCTCCGCGTTACTGAGCTGTAGGGACAGATCGGGGATGGGTACGTGCCGCTTCCCAGATGTTGCGGTTTTATCGCGCCCGTTTGCTGCGCCCCCGATCCGGCCCTCTTCCGGCCCAAAACCTCCCGTGTGACCGGGGCCTATGATTTGGTTTAATCACTTGCTGGTTTGACTACATACTGCTTTGCCAGAGGTGCCCCCCCTCTGCCACAATGGGTGCTGTTGCTGCCACCTCCAAGTGTTTATACAGCCCATCACTAAATTAAAATAAAAATATCATACGACATTATTAGATGAGACTCTCGTCTCAGATATGTATCTTTCGGCCACATCACTTAGTGTCTATCCGTGGCTGCTGTAGCGACCAGATCGTTACCACTACATGCATACACATCCTCACACTGCCTCATGGGAACTGTGGTTTCTTCTCTCTGCATCTGCAACAATTTTGACTTTAAAACTTTTACTCTACTAAAAGAGAAGCCACTCTGGGCTTGCTGCTGCACACTATCCCTCTTGTTCATTGCCTTAAAAACTAAAACAAAAGGCACCTTGTTCTGGGGAAGATGCATTGTTCCACTGAGGCATTCTAGGAAGGGAGTTTGTTTCACATATAAATGATCAGTCAAGGTATATTCTGCCGGCAATCACAATGGTGTTGAAGTTCCAAGCATCCCTTGCGAGGTCTGAAATGACAGACTGTGGCTCGTGATCAGCCAAACTCAAATCGGGAACTGTGGCTTGAAGTTGATGGAGTAATGGTTCTCATTACACGTTACAGGACCCTTACGTCTGCCTTATCCTTGGTAA
>NW_015202973.1:0-804 GCF_001447785.1 Gekko japonicus | reverse complement strand
GCGAGCTACATAGACATGCGCATCTACAGGGGAAGAGGCAAGCGCACACACATATACAGAATGAAAACAAAACATTGGCAAAACATTGGCAGCTTGCTGACAGAAATCCAAGCACGCGCGGGGGAATTCTCCCGGCGGGAGGTTACATAATGAACGGGAGACTCTCTGTGCTCCATGAGAGCAGAAATATTCACACCAGCAGTGGAACGCAAGCCCTCCCTCCTCCTCAACGTTAGTCAGATAACTCAGTCTGGCAGCGCCAGTTCGCACGGTCTCATGAGCGCCTCCCTATCGCTGTTTACAGCAAGCGAGCAAAGCAAGCGAGCAAGCATGAGCACTCGCGCCACAGTCAGGAAAGGATAAACACAAGTGAAACATGGCAGCTAGCTGACACATAGTACCACAAGCAGTTCTGATAACTGTTGAATTCATAATACAAAACATTAACGCTCTGTTATGTGTGGGGACTGAACCATTCCAGGTATGTCACCCCGGAGACTGGCTGAGCTTTGAGCTTGCAGCACAAGAACAATAGCCTACCAGGACTCTGGAAGTAACCAATCAAGTAGTAATGTTATGTAAATAGCTTATCGCTGGGAGTGGGGTGTGTTTGGGCGTGGCAACTGCATGCTATTTAGCAGAGTTGTGGCTCTGGGGTCTTGTCTTGCTCTTGCTGAAATCACAAATAAAGTTGAGCGGATCACTGGACTCGAGCCTGCTCATCCATGGAACCCACTATTTAATACACTTTTAGCCCTCAACATAAACAGACCACATCCAAGGGACTCTACTGATAAATGCCTT
>NW_015202972.1:0-1131 GCF_001447785.1 Gekko japonicus | reverse complement strand
CCTTTCCACTATATTGGTAGTCCTGTCCTGCGGAGAACAGGTCTACACCCCCCCACACACGCACGTCACTATATTTTTAGAACTGGCCTCTAGAAAACAGGTGTATCCACCCCTTCCCACTATATTGGTGAACTTAGCCTCTGGATAACAGGTCTACTCACTCCTTTCCACTATCATGGTTGATCTGGCCTCCAGAGAACAGGTCTCCCCACCCCAGTCCACTATATTGGTAGATCTGGCTTTGGACTGTTACCATGTACTGAGCCTTTAAAAACATACCTGCACCGGGGGGGGGGGAGACTTTTGCAGTCTATATTGTTGCTTTTTTTTAGTGAAATATCTCAACACTTTCCCTATGGGTAAAAGGGTTGGAACACTTTCCCTATGAGGAACGGTTAAGGCGCTTAGGGCTCTTTAGCTTGGAGAAATGACGACTGAGGGGTGACATGATTGAGGTTTATAAGATTATGCATGGGAAAGAGCAGGTAGAGAAAGAGGTACTTTTCTCCCTTTCTCACAATACAAGAACCCGTGGGCACTCCATGAAATTGCTGAGCGGTCGGGTTAGAACGGATAAAAGGAAGTACTTCTTCACCCAAAGAGTGATTAACACTTGGAATTCACTGCCACAGGAAGTGGCGGCGGCTAGAAGCATGGATGGCTTCAGGAGGGAATTGGATAAACATATGGAGCAGAGTTCCATCAGTGGCTATTAGCCACAAGGTATAGATAGGGACTCTGGGGCAAGTGATGCTCTGTCATCTTGGTGCGTGGGGGGGGTCAACAGTGGGAGGGCTTCTAATGTCCTGGCCCCACTGGTGGACCTCCTGATGGCACCTGGTATTTCTGGCCACTGTGTGACACAGAGTGTTGGACTGGATGGGCCTTTGGCCTGATCCAACATTGGCATCTCTTATGTTCTTATGTTCTTAACCAGCATTACAGGTCAAGTATAATAATGGAGGAACAATCATTGTCAGAACCCTGCCTAACCTAACAAACAGGAAGTTGCTTAAACATTATCAACCTGCCCAAACTACTTATTTATTCAAATATTTATATCCCACTTTCCCCTGTGGCTCGAGGCAGCTTACAAATCATTCCAAAAAGCATAATAGGGGTGTGCAAAAA
>NW_015202971.1:0-797 GCF_001447785.1 Gekko japonicus | reverse complement strand
CCCGAGATAATTACAGGGGTGAACTCTCACGTACTGTAGAATGTACGTTCGGGGACGGGTTGAACCAGTATTTGTCTAGTGTGGAAAGTACCTTATCTATATTTTTGGGGTATATTTCAGCTTCCCAGATGTATCTGGGTTTTCTTCGGCAAGCCCCCCCAAAATCCCAAAAAAATCCCGGATATATTCGGAAATTTCAGGTAGATCTAGAAACAGCGGAGAGGCAAAAGCAGATTGCTTCTGACTCACAGCTGTTTGTCGGGCAGGTTTATGAAGTCCTGTTAAACTTTAAAGGGGTTGCAGAATTCAGCCTGAGGATCCGCCACGGTGGTGGGGAGCTGAGAGCTGAACCTGCAGGGAGAGAGTAGCTCCCCACAGCCACAGCGATCCCAGCTGGGCTGCTCTCTCCAGTCTCCTGGGCCCAGTCTACATCTAGCATTTGCTCCACTGTTTTACCAAACCCACACTGGAACAGAAAAAGATGCAGCTCAAAACCATATTCAAATACCCCAGGCCAATGCCGTACTGACTGCAGAGTCACCCCTGAACGGCCATAAGACGGACATAAATCTATGCAGATAGCTACCATAAAACTGAGAGATCAAACAACGTGAAAGCGGCATGCAGTCTGGACACTGCCATAAAATCCGACAATCCAAGGTCAAGTCTGCATTTGCATTTTTAAATCCGTTTCGTGCTGCTGCGACGCCGTCTTTCTCTATGCTTGTTTGAACGTTGTTTAGAGAAGAGGCGCAATGCCAGTGGAGTCGCCACGAGAGGGCGATAAACATATGCAG
>NW_015202970.1:0-807 GCF_001447785.1 Gekko japonicus | reverse complement strand
CCAATAAAGGAATTGCTGTGTGTGTGAATGTTCAGTCTACCTCTTGCCGTTTTTCTCTCCCTCTTATGTTAGCGTTTGTGCTCTGTAGGCCTCTCTGTTACACTAATGGCCTGCAATCAGTTAGCGTCTTTCTTCCAAATCCTGTTGCAGTAAATTCTTTAAAAGCAAACTCTGAGACGTGGATTGGGTTATTTCCAGAACTCTGCCAACAGTCAGAAGGCTGGGGCTCTACAACCAAGCCAGTGTCTCAGGGCTGGTGTACACCGTCTGTAGAGGCCGTAGGGCATTCCCCGGGCTGTGTCACTTCAGGCTGCAGGTGGGACAAGAGCAGGGTTTTCTTCTGGGGGAACGTACCGGAATGGAGTTCCGAAACCTCTTTGAAAAATTATTTTTAAAATGTGTAACAGCTCATGAGTTTTCAGTATTCAGACTGAAAACTTCATTTCCCTCTTGAGAGTTCTGGCACCCCTTTAAAAAAAAAAAAGCAGGATGTATGCTTGCTAAGGTTAAAAAAAAATGTTAAGTTAAAAAAAAATTGCAAGCCCCCCCCCCCAGTGCAAACAGCGAAGCAGCAGAGGCCAGAAAGACTGAACCAGCTGATTAAGCTAAGTGGCATCAACTGCGTGGAAAGAGCGACCTAAATGCAAAATGGGTTGGTGGTCAGAGAACCTAGAACTCTGGGTTGGGGGATCCCTGAAGATTTGTGGGTGGAGCCTGGAGAGGGCAGGGTTTGAGGAGTGGGAGGAAGCTCAGCAGGGTATAAAGCCATAGAGTTTGTCCCTGGAGCCTGGCGATCGCTTGTAATTC
>NW_015202969.1:0-801 GCF_001447785.1 Gekko japonicus | reverse complement strand
AAGATAGCAAACAGCTGGTGAGCCAGGGAAAGCTGAGACAGAAAGGGGGAGGGCACCCCTCCACATTCCCGACCTATGGCAAGTGCCTGTAACAGCAGTCTTCACACCTGGCCCAGATAAGAGGGAAGAACTGCAAGCTGAAAGTCCTCCTGACTCACCCCCACGTGTGACTCATTTAAGGGAGCGACTGCAGCAAAACTTAGCAAGCAGGCAAAAAGAGGCCAAGCTACAAGGGAGATGCTCAACCAGCCCAGAGTTCTAACAGGAGCCTGGCAGGTCGTGCAGCTGGCTAATTGGTAGCAGCATATAACTCCACACTTCGTGGAAGCAACAAGTCAACTTCGTGCTGCTTGCATCCACTCCAGCTCAGCTCTTGCACCTAGACCTTTGGCTTTGGACATGGCTGTGTTTCTGGCTCCTGACCCCAGCTTGGCTTTTTGGACTTTGCACTGTCTTCTTGGCTCCTGCCTTGGCTTGTCCTGGACTCCCTTTGACTGGCACCCCAGCCCGTGACAGTGAGCTGGAGGCCAAGAAACTGTGAGCTAGCTCACGCTAACTCAGCTTAGAGGGAACACTGCTGAGGAGTCGTTAGAGTAGCGTACATTTTTAATTTAAAGGCAGGATATATAAATGTTCTAAACAAAATTGCATAAATGGGGTAGGATCACTGCTCTGTAACACAGCATCTGTTTACATGGAGAAATCCTTGGGTATCTCCAGGTAAAAGGATTGGATAGGTGGTGATGGAAGCCCCTCCCCTGGAGAGCCAATGTTGGTCACAGTATTCATAAGAACATAAGA
>NW_015202968.1:0-811 GCF_001447785.1 Gekko japonicus | reverse complement strand
CTTTAATTAAGTTTGTACTTTGCCTGGTTGGCTAGGAGAAATGCCAAGTATGGTTCTTTTTTGTTAAAACACAAGGTTTCATGGCTATCTTTGAATATACTGATTGTAAAGCATTTAGATTCTTAGTCATTGTCTTTAATGTACTAAAGATATTTTGAAGAGCTTCTGCTGCTGACAATGTATGGAAAGCTAATATATTATAATCAGCTGACACAGTGCATTCATTTAATCGAGATGAGTTATTTAAGCAAAAACTAACTTGTGTTCCTTGGGATTTAGTATTGGAACTCAAGAGAATTTCTTACTGAAAACCTTCATGCGTAAGCATCAGATGAGTTGGTTTGTGTTGCCTGTGTTTTAAGCTTGAGGGCAAATTGTGGTTCCTCCATCATATTTTCAATAAGATATTTAATAATGGAGTCTAAAGTTTTCTTCCTGTGTTGTAAATCAGTATTTATCTTTTCTTGGTTAGAGGATTCACTGACGGTTTCAGGGACAGGGATGTCAGAATTCAATATATAAAATTTATTAGGGTGGGGAGGAAACATGGATTCAAGTTTTGTTAGCTGGAGTCTCCCTACTCAGTCTTTTACAGCCCATTCTAGCTTATTTCAAGTTAAAATATATAATCAATTGCCATCAACTTGACAATACCAATTGTGGATAAATTATGCATAAGGAATAAAATTAAAATTGGCATAAGAACTCTACTGACTATATTCACTTCCTCTTTAAAGAAGACAATAATATTCAATAAAGTTCAATAAAATAGTAATAAAATGGTTAATGTTGGATCAGGCCAATGGCCCAT
>NW_015202967.1:0-808 GCF_001447785.1 Gekko japonicus | reverse complement strand
AGAATTTCGTCACATCATCTGAAATAACAGAAAGCAATTTGTCGTATCAATGGGATGTTGTATTTTTGTATTTTTGTAGTGATTGATCACTAACGTTTCTAATAATCATTACAATATTGTTTGCACGCCTTGCAGTATTTTTGCTTATCCTAGGTTATCTGTACTGCAACCTGCCTGGAGGCTAACATCCCTAGTTGGGGGTGTTCCAAAAAAAGGGAAAAGGTGAAATCTTCCCAGAGTGAATGGAAGGCCTGAAGCTGCTGGTAGCTCTCCTCAGAAGGTCTCCAGCTTTTCTATAAAACCATGCATTAATATTCTAGGGCGACTGCGCATTAATATTCTAGGGAAATTCCGGAAAAGAAAGAATAGATGACACACCAGTGCAGAGAAGAGCTGCAAGTCGATCCATCTTTAAGGGACTGACTAGACTGAACTCAGAAGAGACCCTCGTCTGCTCGAACACAACAGGCCTGAACTGTTACATGTCAATTAACTCAGAAGAGACCCTCGTCTGCTCGAACAGGCCTGGACTGTTACATGACAATTATCGTTATACATACTTAATTATTGTTCCGTATACAATGTCTTACCAAAAAAAAGAAGAAAGAAGGAATTTGAAGTTTTTCTTATTTTCATAAACATAAGTGTCACAAGGTGGGGTTGCACTGTCAAAGGCATGAACTCCCTCATTTCTTTAATTGGAAAAAACCTATATGATATCCTTCTGTGAATGAAATAGAAGTTACACATGGGGGGGGGGGCACTGGTGGCCAGGAGGTTCCGGCTGGGCTTTTCAGCTTAGATATGG
>NW_015202966.1:0-806 GCF_001447785.1 Gekko japonicus | reverse complement strand
ACTTTCTCGCAGGTTGGGTGGAGGCCCTCAGCAGCCACTGTGAACCCCAAAAAGTCCACTGATGGCACCCCAAGATGACACTTGTCCAGTTTCACCTTCAGCCCAGCGTCCTGGAAACGGCTGAGCACGGCGCAGAGGCGAGCGGTGAAGTCAGCGGGCGTGGCAGCGGCGATCAACACATCGTTGAAGAAGGGGGTGACGCCGAGGATCCCTTTAAGGAGAGAGTCCATGAGTTGTTGGAACAGCCCAGGCGCCACGCTCACTCCGAAGCTCAGTCGCTTCACACGGAATGCCCTCCGGTGTGTGACTATGGTTTGCGCTTCCGCAGTTGCCTCATCTACCGGCAACTGTTGGTAAGCCTGGGCAAGATCTAGTTTGCCAAAGATCCTCACCCCGCCCAAGGTGGCCAGAACGTGGCTAACTACAGGGACCGGGTATGTGTGGTCCTGCAGCGCTTTGTTCAATGTGCATTTATAGTCCGCGCAGATGCGGACTGCCCCATTTGGTTTGTTGACCACGACTATAGGAGTCTCCCACGCCACGTGGGAGACTGGCTCCAGGATGCCATGGGCTACTAGGCGGTCCAGTTCTGCATCGATCTTAGGCTTGACCGACAATGGAACCGTCCTGGCTCGCATTCGTATGGGGGCCACCGCGGGATCTAAGCGCAAGGTCACTGGGGGGCCCGTATATCTGCCCAAAGAGTCATCGAAAACAGCGGGAAACTTGTGGCAAATTCCCTTGAAGTCCTGGGACGTGCATGCCTGTACTCCCTCAACTGTGATGCCCAGGGGTTCAAACCAGGC
>NW_015202965.1:0-793 GCF_001447785.1 Gekko japonicus | reverse complement strand
TAGACTTTTGCTCCCTGATTGTTATGGCACCCTGCAACTGAACTTGTAACGTGGAAACATCGGTCAGATAGTAAAAGAGATACTAACTTTGCCTCAGATTGACTGTGAAAGTTAGACACAATAGGTTTAATTATACAGTCCCACACTTCCCATAAAAATCACAATGAAGTAGAACATGGGCTACCATTTCTGGGTGCCTTCGTTTACATGAACAAAGTCTTCCTTGATAGGGAGTGTTGGCAAACCTCCCAGACAATACAGCTGAAGGTAAAACATTGAGTCTTGCTAACATAAAAGAGTGGCATAAGTGGGGTGAGGTAATCTGGGAAAGGTAAGCAGCAGGCAGTCCATATTCTGGAAAGATACCAAATGCTAAAGGGGAGCAAGCTTTGTGTTTCTCAATATCTAGGATCCTCTGTTTCAAAATTCTAAATGCCTGCATTTCACTTAACATGCAGAGGTTGTCTAAAGAGACACCTATAGAATGTATTTTCTTCTGGATCTGACAATACCAGTTGGAAACAAAAGAATCAGCTAGCATAAAATGGATATAGCTAGCAGGTTCCGCTCTAAATGTGCACAGTTTCATATGGGTAGGGTGATACTCTTAGTAGGCATGTAGTATAGCGCAATACCAGTACTTTACATTGTACTTAGAAGTCAGTGAGTAACTAGTGGAAGTACCCAAAGCACTGGCCAAGCTGCTCTACAGTTGGCAACCTTATCAGCTGTCCAAGTTTTCAGGAATCGACCCCCCCGCCCAATCTCCAGCTGCTTGTGATAGACTTAAGAA
>NW_015202964.1:0-805 GCF_001447785.1 Gekko japonicus | reverse complement strand
GAGCTCTTCCGCCAGGCTTTTGCATAGGAACTGCCCTAAAAAGCCCTTAACGGTCAGGGACCTACGTACCTTCAGGACCGGCTCTCCTGATATGTCCCCCGAAGGGCATTGAGATCAGCAGATAAGAATCTCCCGGTGGTTCCCGGACCCAAAGATATCCGGCTGGTTTCAACCAGGGCCGGGGCTTTCTCAGCCTTGGCCCCAGCCTGGTGGTGGAACTCTCTGCCGAATGACATCCGTGCCCGGCCTGGTCTATTAAAGTTCCGCAGGGCACGTAAGGCAGAGATGTTCCGCCAGGCCTTTGCTGGAGGCCAGCGATGGTTTTCTACATCTGCCCAGCAGCCCTCCACTCCCCGCCTCATAAAAATCTGAATGCTAGATATGCCATCTTGTTTTTAAAACGTTTAAAATGTTTTAATGTTGAATTCTTGTAGTTTTAATTGGTTTTCAAATTGTATTGAACTATATTGTTGTAAACCACCCTGAGCCCTGTGTAAGCGGGGAAGGGGCGGTCAAGAAATCAAATGAAATGAAATAGATAAATAAATTTGTCATAATTGTTCTATTTATGTTAGGCAGAACTCTTGAAACAGGAACAATCATGAATGGAAAACATCCGCATCAACAGAAAGGCCACGATGCTGAGCACAAGAGATTTGCAGGACACGGCTTTCATACTGACCCTTCACTCTCTCTGTTTTATTCATAGATGGGAAGATTAAGAAAATTAATCGAGGTTGCATCAATTACTGCAAAACTGGTGTCCGTCGTAGTAAGGGCTACGATATTTACACCTGGTGCTGCT
>NW_015202963.1:0-788 GCF_001447785.1 Gekko japonicus | reverse complement strand
TTAATTGATCCAAAGTAAGTTAAGATAGACGTGCCTGCTCTTGTCATTCTTCCCCTGGTCTTCTCATCTGCCTTACCTTCTCCCTAAAGCAGTGAGGTTGATCTAAGAGGACAGACAAAAGGAGAAGAAAAGGCAAACGTGGGGTAGGAGCTATTTGCTCACTCACTAGATTGGTACATTTTATGTGTATCCTTTCCAGGTTGAAAACTGACAATCCTTTTGAGGACCTGACAAAGGCTCCTTCCCGTCCTCCCCCACTACACCTGTTTTTTGTGTTTTGTCTTGGTTTCATATGGTTGCCAACCTCCAGGTGTGGCCTAGAGTTCTGGAATTACAACTGATTTCCAGACTACATAGATCAGTTCCCTTGGAGAAACTGGCAGCTTCAGAGGGTAGATTCTACATGAAATCCCATCCAAATTCCTGCTTCCACAAGCAGCATTCCCAAATCTCCAGGAATTTCCCAGGCCAGAGTTGGCAACCCTACATCTGCCCCACCATACCTTTGAGTTAAAACAGTGTTCTGCCCCCTCCGTTGTTTCACACTGGTGGGAATTGAAGAACAGTAACTTCTGAAGGAGCATTATATTTGCTTTTTAAAGGACCCTTTCTTAAAATATGCCATGTTTTTTTTCTTGTCCACTGGTCTGGCCCTCTGTGTGGGACCACAGTGAGTGCTGCGAGTCAGAGCTGTTATCTTTCAGTTGGCTCATACGGTAGCCTGTAAAGTCAGCCTCCCCCAAAGCACTAGGACTTTGTGATGTGCAGATAAACCCTTACATTATAAA
>NW_015202962.1:0-806 GCF_001447785.1 Gekko japonicus | reverse complement strand
AGGGCACGACTATGCTGTTTGGATCAGGCATTCCAATCTGTGCTGGTAATATAGGACACTAGGATACCTGGCTGGGAACTAGGTTGGAATGTAGGAGTGCGTGAGGGTGGAAGTATAAGTATGACAATTTATAAGTATGGCAATGGATGACTTGTGGGGTGGGGGTATGAATATGTGGGTCAGAAAACTGTAGGAGACTATGTGGAACAATACCTGGCTGGTTGCAGAGATGGTCCTTAGAGCTGGTTACCGAGATCTGTATTCAAAAGTGGGCTCTCTTAGGTGGGCGAAAGAAGCAGTGCTAGAAGAAAAATACGAGTTGTAAAGTTTCTGTGAAGAGAATTGATGAGAAGAACAGGTCTGTAAGTAAGAAGCTCTGATGAGTGCTTTAGGGTTTTAGCAAGCAATATGTTTCAGTTACAATAGAACTTTAGAAATACGGTGAAGTATAATGTGGAAATACTTCAAGCTGCCACTAGATTGCAATGAGGTTGTTCCACTTGTAATTATGTCAAACAGTTCATCAAATATCAATGGCAACACCTTAAATTTTTTATTAAATAGGGAAATCAGTGTTGTGAAGTTTAGCAATTAATTCAGGAGACTATGTAGCAATCAGAGATATCCAAATTAATTAAGGTCTTGGCTTAGGTTCTATGGGAGCACAAAAATCTATGTTAGTTGCTTTAACTGATAGTTGATAGGGTTGTGGAATATTTAAGAGCACCAAAATCAAGAGTTAATTGTGTAAAAAGAGCAACAAAAAAATTCAATATCATTTGCCGCTTCTCACTGATAGTGCGCTG
>NW_015202961.1:0-806 GCF_001447785.1 Gekko japonicus | reverse complement strand
CGAACTCGAGGGCCTCCGACATACTTACTCTGGTCTCTGGTCTCCCAGTTTCAGACCTCTCCCCGCCAGTCTGCTCGGGCCGTTATGAGGCTCCTGGGGCATTTTGCGTCTACTGTCTTTGTCGTCCGTCATGCCAGGTTGAGGATGCACCCCCTCCAACTTTGGCTTCTCCGTGCCTTCGACCCTCTCCGCAGTCCGTGGTACACAATCCTGTCAATCCCACCCCCTGTTGTCGACTCTTTCGCTTGGTGGTCTCACCCTCGCCACTTGCTCTCCGGCATGCCCTTTTGGCCTCTTCCCCCGCAAGTCTCGATCTCCACCGATGCATCCCTCTGGGGCTGGGGAGCCCAGTGCAGAATCCTTTTGGCACAAGGGACCTAGTCTCCTCGTGAAGCCGCCCTTCATATCAATATCCTGGAGCTGCGTGCCGTTCAGTTAGGTCTCCGCTCATTTCTCCCAGTCATTTCGAGGCTGGGTTGTTCGCGTTGCCTCCGACAACACCACCACAGTCTACTACATAAACAAACAGAACAGGGTGGGACAGCCTCCCTTCGTCTTTGCCAGGCAGCTATCGATCTCTGGCAATGGTGCATCCACCACTCCATCACGCTCTCCGCGATCCACATCCCGGGCATTCAAACCATAGATGCCGATTGGTTGAGTCGTTCCCAGTTTTCGGACAACGAATGGTCCATTTACCTTCGATACCTGGAACCTATCTTCTTTGAGTTCGGTCGCCCTGCCGTTGCTTTGCAATTGCACACAATGCCCAATGTCCCCGCTTTTTCAGCCGCGGTCCACCATCC
>NW_015202960.1:0-818 GCF_001447785.1 Gekko japonicus | reverse complement strand
GCCTCTCCCCCTTCTCCATGACCTTTATGACAGGCCCGGATTTTCAGCTGCCCCAGCCAAGGAGGCCAGAATCCTCTCCAGCCCCCCCCCCTCCTGCGCCCCTCCTGGGGACAATAAGCACCCTTGGGCCGAGCAATGCTGCCAGTGCCTCAGCCTGGTGTCCCGTTTATGAGCGTGGACTCTAAAGTGGGAGGACCCGGTTTGGTTCCCCACTCCTCCGCGTGCAGCTGCCGGTGTGCCCTTGGGTCAGTCACTAGTTCTCTCGGGAGCCGTTCTCTTGAAAGAACTCTCTCAGCCTCACCTACCGCCCAGGAGGCGGCCTGGGCACTGCAGCTTCCCTCGTGCGCGGGCCGGGGTCCCGAGTAGTCACGAGGGGCCCCTTGGGGCCAGTCAAAATTTCTCTGGGGAGCCGTTCTCTTGAAAGAACTCTCTCAGCCCCACCTACCCCACAGGGAGTCTGCTCTGGGGCCCGGAGACGCCTTCTCGTCGTGAAGGGTGGGGTATGAAGCCAATCTCTTCTTCCGCTGTCGGGACTAGATCTGGCCCTGCCTGGCCGCCAGCCCAGGGGGTCTGAAGTGCCGCCCTTGGCAGGTGGGCCAGGGGCTACCTCCCCCTCCCCCGCAGCCGGCTGGCGCTCTCCTCCCGACAAACGGCCGCCCGCCCGCGTAGGCCCTGCCATGCCGCTCTCCGACGGCAAGGCTCGGTCGCCCGAGGCCCCGGCCTTCAGCTGCCGACTCCCAGCCAGCCCGGGGGGAAGCTGGCTCCGCGCAAGAGGCGGCGGCGGCGGCGCACTCCAAGGGACCTCGGACGCGCGGCCT
>NW_015202959.1:0-848 GCF_001447785.1 Gekko japonicus | reverse complement strand
TTCAAGACAGTCTACAGTATGATGTTCGTCTTATTTTGTTTCAGTGTAAAAAACATATGAATTCATGAGGATCCGTGCTTTGGAGTCATGTTTTTGGACTGTTGGGGTGCCACAAATCTGTGGATGCGTGATTTTTGTGGTGCCCCCCGAAGAAGAAGAGGAGGAGGAGGAGATTGGATTTATACCCTGCCCTTTACTACCCAAGGGAGTCTCAGTGTTGCTTACAAACTCCTTTCCCTTCCCCTCCCCACAACAGACACCCTGTGAGGTGGGTGGGGCTGAGAGAGCTCTTAACAGAAACTGCCCTTTTTCAAGGACCGCTCTTGTCAGAACTAGTGACTGACCCAAGGCCATCCAGCCAGGTGCAAGTGGAGGAGGAGTGGGGAATCAAACCCATTCTCCAGATATAGAGTCCTTGCACTTAACCAGGACACCAAACTGACCAACAGCCTAATGGTGGTTTTATATGAATTCATGAGGATCCAGGTGGACTGAACTTTTACTTGTGGAGGGGGGGGGGCTGCAGGGCCCTTCAGGAGGGAGGGGCAGGGCCCTTCAGGAGGGGGGGGCATCCTTGTACATGTATGCCGATGTTCCCCGCCAGCCCTTTTGTCCTTCCCAGGAGCAGGAAGCCCCTGGACGGGAGGGGGGGGAGGGGAGTTCGAATCCAGCCTCCTTCCCCAGAATAGGGATGGTGACAGCCAAGCCCCACTGTCTACCCTCAGAGGTCCGGCCCAGGGAAGAGTCGGGGTCTGCGCCTCCCCACAGGTGGGTGCCCCACCCACAGCCTTCCCCCCCCACGCCTCCTCCTGCCCACCTCCCGCGGGCGCCCCAGCAAGAGGGCAGGC
>NW_015202958.1:0-820 GCF_001447785.1 Gekko japonicus | reverse complement strand
AATCCTAAAGCATTGCTCTGACATGATCATGGCACTTCTGGTTTCACCCTGGAAGGGACTGTCAGCTATGCTGCCATGGGGGTTGGGGAGTTCTGTGTCTTGTTAATTGTTATTGCATTCCTATCCCTGCTGCTCTGCCTTTGCTGAAACGCTTATCTCTACAGATGTGCAGGAGGAGGTTGTGTTGTCTGGAGAACTTCTATGTACCGTGAGAGACTCCGAGTTCCCAGCTTTAGCCACCTAACGGTTGCCTGACTTATCCCGCGCGTGGGAGGGTGCCTAATTGGCCAATGCCATGTGGGGGGTGCATACGAATACCCTATATCCTATTATGCTCTTCTGGCTGTGGCCATTCTTAACAGTGCCTGTGTTACTGCATCTATAGCTTTGCAATAAAAGTATAACCGTTCCTGAATGCGTGTACTTCGTTGTTAGCTGTGGGTTCTGACAGGGACATTGAACATCATCACAATACTGAATCAACCTCCACCCATTTTCCCCTCGCTTGCCTGTCCATCTGTGGTGGGGGATGGGCAGGCCCAGGCTAGGAGGTCTTGTGTTGTAGCTATAATGGGAGACAGAGCTACCTGGGCAGAACCTAGGAAAGGAGGAAGCCAGACAGTCCAGAAGGAGCCCAAGGGAAGCAGGGGGATTTGGTAATGAAAGTCAGGACGTGGTCCTAACGGGAAGAGAAGGAGGCCCTGGGGAGGAATCTGAGAGATGATAGAAGAGAATTGTACACAGCCTTCAGCTGTGGAGGTGAGGGAGCCTGAAGTTCATGTCTTTATTAGAAAGACCAGGTAGATCTTTGACCTGCAAC
>NW_015202957.1:0-808 GCF_001447785.1 Gekko japonicus | reverse complement strand
CTAGCGCAACAACCCTACGCAGAGTTACTCCAGTCTAAACTGGAGAAGTCAGGAGGAAATCGAATCCAAAATACGGGATTCGTTCTGAGTCGTGAGTCTAGGAGCCCAGCGGACTGGAAACCGCCGGGTTTGTGCGCGAGAGGAGAGCGAGACCGCGTGTGTCAGTTTCAAGGGGGGTTTAGGAAAGGGCGTTCGACGCGCCCCTAGTCAATTTCACTCCAATGCCCTAATACGCTGTGCTCATTCAGATTCCCGTAATCCTAGTCCTAGTACACTGCTTATTAGGTATTTTCTTCATATTAACTGTATTGATCTGTTTAACCCCCTCTGAGTCCCAGTAAGGAAGGTGGACTATAAGCACAGTAAATGAATAACACAGCAATAATTTATACCTTTCATTGTGTTTGAACTGTGTTCCATTTTTTCTCCAGTGCTGAAGGCAGGCAAGAGCTGGTTTCCCCAGACTTCTGTCCTGGATTCTCCCCACCCCCTTCTGACATGCTTTTATATTTCAGTGTTCCCCATCCCTGCATGGGAGAGGCGTGCGGGCTGTTCTCTACCGAGCACGAACACCGATTATCAGATGTCTGCACGCGGCTTCCCCCTAACAGAAGGATGTGTGGGCAAGTCTTTCAGAACACGAGCAAAGACCAGACAATTATCAAGAAAGTGGGGGAGGGGGGAATTAAAAAGAAGGACAAGAATTATGAGATTCCCAAACCTCTCTCTTACCCTCAATGCCCACGACAACAAGAAAAGAAAAGAAAAGAAAAATTATCCCTCCCATCCCCTTCATCAGGGGTATCAA
>NW_015202956.1:0-843 GCF_001447785.1 Gekko japonicus | reverse complement strand
CCATACCCCCAGGTTACCAGAAGTGTGGTTTACCTTGTTTGTTGTAAAAACCGAGGTGGGGTTTTGTAGCAGGAGCTCCTTTGCATGTTAGGCCACACACCCCTAATGTAGCCAATTCCAATGAGTTTCTGTTGTTGGGTGTGGCCTGTTATGCTAATGAACTCCTGCTGGGCGTGCCAACTTGGAAGCCAGCCGGAACTCCGTTCCTCTGCGTTCCTGCCCAAAAATAGCCCTGTGTATGGCAATGCTATACCCAAAGCAAACAAACATTTCATCTAGATCAAGATGGGTAGCCGTGTTAGTCTTTCTGTAGTGGTAGGAAAGAGCAAGAGTCCAGTAGCACCTTAAAGAGCAACAAAATTTATGGTAGAGTATGAACTTTTGTGAGTCACTGCTCACTTCTTCAGATACAGTCAGAATGTGAGTCCATCTGTCCTAATTATTGGAAACTGGAGTGACTTGAGATGCTGAATGGCATTAGCCGGCCAATGACAATAACAGGTGAATGACAACAGCAGGCATGATTAGATTAGGTGTGATTCAGAGGAGTAGGAGGCATGGAGAAATCAGCACTGGTAATGAGACAGGAAACCTCCTCCATTAATACCACGTGGATGCATGATCTTGAGCTTCATTAGCAATTGCAGTTCGGCAGTCACTCTGTCTAATCTCCCCTTGAAATTCCTTTATAAGAACTGCTGTTGTTCGGTCATCAATTCTATGTCTCGTAAGATTAAAATGTTTAATCAGAAATGGACTTTTGCTGGAATTTATTAAGCCCCTCAAACCCTTTGTCCCCAATATAAGTCCATTATGGTTATTCTCCACAAGATTGGAGAAGAG
>NW_015202955.1:0-833 GCF_001447785.1 Gekko japonicus | reverse complement strand
CCCCCCCCCACTTGCCCGAATGTGCCGTGCCTACAAAGGATATGTGGTCTTGCAACGCCATGTCAATTTCTACCGGGGGAAATAGGCTTGCTTCCCCTCCGCACCAAATGGTGCATGTGACTTACCCTCAGAACTCATGAGTTATACAAAAATCCTAAAGCGATAGAGGGAACTATTACATTAGATCATTTCTGACAGGGTACTGTATTTTTTTTCCTAGCGTCCTTAGTACTGTCCATAGTTTCTTTGCTTATAGTCATCTTTGCCTCTCTGTAACTGCACCTCATGGGAGGCTGAAACTTCCAGTCTCTCTCATAAGAACATAAGGAGAGTCCAGCTGGGTCAGACCGGTGAGGGTCCATCTAGTCAAGCAACCAGTTCCAATGGCCAACAACAGGGCAGAGAGGCTGAAACCTTCCCCTGATTTTACCCCCTGGCTCCGAGATTCAAAGGCTTAGTGCCTCTGAATGTGGAGGTTCCACTCAGCCACTATGATGGCTGTTAGCCACTGATAGACTTATCCTCCATGGATCTATCTATAAGAACATAGGAAGAGCCCTGCTGGATCAAACCAATGGTCCATCTTGTCGGGCATCCCGTCTCACACAGGGGCTAGCCAGTTCCTCTGGAGGGCCAGCAACAGGGCACAGAGGCCTTCCTGTGATAAGGACATCAGAAGAGCCCTGCTGGATCAGACCAGGGGTCCATCCAGTCCAGCATCTCATCTCATACAGTGGCCAGGCAGTTTCTTTGGAGGGCCAAGAAAAAGGAATAGAGGCCAAAGCCTTCCCCTGCTGTTGCCTCCTGGTCTCTGAATGTGGAGGTTGTCCTCA
>NW_015202954.1:0-809 GCF_001447785.1 Gekko japonicus | reverse complement strand
GGTGTTATGCTCCAGGTGTTTATCCGTTTTCAATCAGAAATCCCAAGTAATCTTTGTTTCATCATTCTTCATGATCTTGTCTGGTTTGTGCTCCCAGGAAATTCTGGCTGCTGGTAAGCCATACTTGTTGCAAAGATTCCAGTGCAACATAGCAGCAACTCTATAGTGATATTCTTTATCATCAGTCTGAGCAATTTTATGGCAGGCACTGGTTATGTGGTGGACTGTTTCATTCTCTGTCTTGCAAAGTCAGCATTTGCTGTTGTCACTGGTCTTCTGAATCCTGACTTTCATAATTTTTGTTTAGAGCGTCTGCTCTTGTGCAGCTTGAATGAGTCCTTCTGTTTCTTTCTTCAAGTGTCCAGTTTGGAACCACTTCCACTTGTTTTTCCTTATCAACTTTATTCTCTATGTCTTTCAAATTTTGCCCTTGCAAGAGCTTTTATTTCCAGTTGTCAAAGTGAGTTTTGATTTCAATCTTTTTTGTAATCTTTGGTTTCCATAACCTTAAATAAGTCTGCCTTGTACATTTCAACTAGAAGCTTCTCTAGGTGTAATCATTCAGTGCTCATTTTTCTTTTTCAACCGGAAGAGCTCCGTCTTCCAGGCCCTGATCCCGCAGGGCCCAGACAGAATAAGGTTCAGCAATTTTACTGCAGGCACTGACCAAATTGTTGTTGTTGTTGTTGTTATTCCAAATCCTTAGTCCTCAGGTGCTACCCGAGAAGTAATTCCCCCGTCACCGTCACGATCGACAGTTTTATTCCAAATTCTCGTCATGCCCCGGCCGGCCAGGCGGAAGGAGAACA
>NW_015202953.1:0-802 GCF_001447785.1 Gekko japonicus | reverse complement strand
CTACGGGCAGCAGGTGCTCATGAGAAGCCAATCATGCCCCCTTTATCTCTGGCCTTGAAGATGATAAGAACATCCAATCAGAATGCTTTCTCTAGAGAAGCCTCTAGAAGATTGCCTCATTTCCCCTGGTTCTCCTTCCCGCATTCTACGGGCAGCAGGTTCTCATGAGAAGCCAATCACGCCCCCTTCATCTCTGGCCTTGAAGATGATAAGACCTGTATACACCAAGGAACCAATTAGTAACACCTGCAGAATGAACTAGGCCCCTGACTATTCACATTAAACCTTGAAGGGAGGCCAGGGAAGCTTTGCCTCACAGTGCCACACTGCAGACAGGTAAGAAAGATTGACAGTTTCCTGTACCTCAATGTTCTCTGTTTTGTCTCCCACCTTGTGGAACAGCCAGCCCAATGAGGTCAGGGAAACCCCAGCACTTCCATTGTTCTGCAAAATGTGCAAAACAGAAACGTTCAGGAAGGTATTTCAATAAAGGGATTAGAATGGTCGTGGAATGAAACAATCCAGGAGTGCACCTTTATGAGGAATAGATATGTAGTCGACTGCAATGATCGTTCTACCTATCATCTTGCTTTTACTGCATTGTCTTCTGCCTTTGTAATTCCACTCTGTATTAGTCAACAATTTTCATGTTCACGTTGACTTCTAATGCTGTAATCTGAGTACAGTTTCCTTGTTCATTGGCTCTCGTCTGCTGCTTGATTGCATTGTAGGTGTGTTTGAAATTATACCTCCTAAGGTAGTCATCCTCCTTAAGAGGGAGGGAGGGAGGGAGGGAAGGAGG
>NW_015202952.1:0-800 GCF_001447785.1 Gekko japonicus | reverse complement strand
CACCAAACTGGCTCCTACACCAAACAGCACTAACTTCTGCAAACCTCAAATGATGCTACACCCATCTGTTTCCTCGCAGTCTTTCCACAGTTACGTTGAGAGGTTAATCCCCCTCTACACTGCATGCCACTTTCACTTTCTTTGTTCATTGGGTTCTATGGTACCTTCTGCATAGATTTATGGCCATTCAGGGGTGAGTTTGCAGACAGTACGGCGTGGCCCCAGGGTATCTGAATGTGGCTTTGAGCCGCACCTTTTCTTTCTTCCGCTTCCGATTCGAAGGGAACAATAAGAAGACAACTTGACATGGCTTCATTGATCTCCATCAATCCACCTTCCGGTCCCTATTCCCCCCTCTGCATTTATCACCTGGCCATGAATTACTTGGATCAGGGGGCTGATGGCCGCTGAGGCAAGTACTGACACAGGGAAATCTGCATACCAATGCAGGAGTGAGTGTTGAAAACAAAATAGATGACAAGCTGACCCTAGCCAATGCAGAAACCAGGATCGGAGGCAACATAATGAAAACAGATATTCCGAGGCAAGGGGGAACCAGGTCGAGTACTGATAAAATGTGCAGTGAATGCCAGAGGCAGAAAGGTACCCTCACATCTTATGACTAACCAGTTCCCCAAAACAAGGACAGGGATAATGATTAGCATTTGTGGTTCTCCCTATTTAACTCACGTGTGGAGATGAACACGGACAAGAAAACCAATGGAGGTGATATGCACTGTTGAGCTCAGTGTCTGTTTTGTGTGCATAAGGCCACGGTTCAGTCCCTGGCATCTCCAGTT
>NW_015202951.1:0-830 GCF_001447785.1 Gekko japonicus | reverse complement strand
TTGCATCATTTAATGTGTCGTATTAATACCTACACTTTGCTGCTGTGTGCGTTTTAGACTTCCGGTTGGTTCTACAACCCCAATCCTATTGCACTGTGGATTGAATGTCCCCTCCTGTCGGTTGCATTGACTTGCTCTGTGTACTGCACCTTGAGGTCAAGTGAGAAAGGCAAACTATATGAAACTGCCTTATACTGAATCAGACCCTTGGTCCACCGTAGAATCATCGAATCACAGAGCGGGAGGGGGCCATACAGGCCATCTAGTCCAACCCCCTGCTGAATGCAGGATCAGCCTAGAGCATCCCCGACAAGTGTTTGTCCAGATGCTGCTGAAAGACTGCCAGGGAGGGGGAGCTCACCACCTCCCTAGGCAGCTGATTCCACTGTTGAACAACTCCTACCAGGGCCGGCTCACCCATAGGAAATTTTAGACATTTGCCTAGGGGCACCACGCCGCCACCTCATGGAAGGGTGCCGCCTGGCCTGTCACCCCACCCCCTCCAAAAGTAACAATCTGTATTTCCCGTCTTCTGCCGTCGGTCTCTGGAGCTCAGGGCAGCCTACCTCGGTCTCTGCCCTGCTCCTTTTTATAGCATACAACACAACCCAGCGCTAGAGAGAGAGAGGCGCTTTCCCGGGTGTGCCTGCCAACGGAAGGCTTTCTGAAGGGGAGGAGGCAGCGGTGGCTCCCGAGTCCCAGTGCCACAGTTCTGCAGGGTGAAGCTCCAGGCCGCAGAAGCAAGATTTTTGCCGCTCCTTCCGTCCTGCGGGGAAGGGTCGCAACTCCTGGCCCGGCTGGCAGCAGGAGTCCCTGGCCCAGCGGAGCTC
>NW_015202950.1:0-806 GCF_001447785.1 Gekko japonicus | reverse complement strand
TACAGGCTGTTGTTGATCTTCCCCATTTGCAGAGTAGCACCTCCAGAAGGCCCTGATCAGATGAGTGAAGCTGTCATAGCACGGTGTATCAGAAGAGGCAGTTCTGCAGATATGAGGGTCTGGGACCATGAAGGTTTTTGTATGCAATAGCCAGTACCAACTTGAACTGAGCCTGGTAGCTATGGGCAACCAATGGAGTGATTGCAGAATGGGACTAATATGCACTTGTCTCCTGATACTAAGCAGGTTGCATCATTCTGCACCAACTGGAGTCTCTGAGTTGACTTATGTACATTACAGCAGTCTAGTCTCCATGTTACTGTGGCATGGATCCAAGTGACCATATTGGCTGTGTCAAAGTAGAGGGCCATCTTCCAGGATAATCTAAGTTGAAAGAAAGACTTCTTTTTTTACAGCTGCATTAATTTGCTTCTGCAGCAATAATGTTGTATACAGTGTAACCCCTAAACTCTTGATGGAGTCAGCAAGTGTCAGCTGAATTCCACTGAAGGTGGGAAGAACTTCCCGGCCAGCATTACCTCTGTCTCATCCAGATTTAGTTTCAACTTGTTCACTGTTAGTCATTTAACTACAATGGACAGGCAGTGATTTGAGACCTCTACCACATCAACAGGAAATTTGGATAAGAAGATATAATGTTGCTTTAGATTTCACTGCCCATTATGTGTACATTAAACCAAGCTGAGATTATAGTTTGTTTTGGCAGCTGCCATTGAAAAGGATATTTCTTTCTCTAAC
Source organism: Gekko japonicus (assembly GCF_001447785.1). Classification (NCBI taxonomy): domain Eukaryota; kingdom Metazoa; phylum Chordata; class Lepidosauria; order Squamata; family Gekkonidae; genus Gekko; species Gekko japonicus. The sequence continues at coordinate 47 of NW_015202950.1, read as the reverse complement.
ATATATGAGGTTGTGGGAAATTACTCTGTTTCTCCCATCCAAATGTA
>NW_015202949.1:0-837 GCF_001447785.1 Gekko japonicus | reverse complement strand
ACCACTATACCAAACTGGCTCTCTGTAAAAAAACACAAAACCCCGCCCTTCACCACCCAAAGGTGTCTCAGAGCGACTTACAAGCTCCTTTCCCTCCCCCTCCCCACAACAGCCACTCTGTGAGGTAGGTGAGGCTGAGAGAGCTCTTGACAGAAACTGCCCTTTTTCAAGAACAGCTCTTATCAGAGCTAGGGCTTGCCCAAGGTCATCCAGCAGGTGCAAGTGGAGGAGTGGGGAATCAAACCCGGCTCTCCCAGATTAGAGTCCGCGCACTGAACCCTTACACCAAACTGGCAAAGAAGGACGCTATGGGGCCACATAGCTTCTTGTAGCAGTAGAAAAGAGCAAGAGTCCGGTAGCTCCTTAAAGATTATAGAAAATCTGTGGGGTGAGCTTTCCCGTGTCACAGCTCGCTTCGTCAGATACAGCTAGAATGTCCGTCCGTCCTCCTGTTTATTGGAGATGGCATTCTCTGCATCTAAAATCTGTCCACTTTCCAAAAAGCATAGGACAGACGGACGCCCATTCGAGCTGTATCTGAAGAAGTGGTGACTCCCGAAAGCGCACCCCCTGCCACATAGTTTGTTAAGCAATACATAAATCGTAATAAACAAACGAATCAAACGAAACGGGTCGAGGGAGGGAGAGAGGGAGGAGGCAGCCCCGGGGAGTCTCGAACCCGTCGGCAATGAGGGACCGAGACGAAGGAACTGGCAGAAACTTCATGGGGTGGATCACGCCCAGGAGACACCCCTGATGAAATAATAAAGGGGGGATTGGGGCTGCGGGCAGGTCCCTGCAAGACGAGCCGCGCAATCTGGAGTGACTCCGGTTTGA
>NW_015202948.1:0-827 GCF_001447785.1 Gekko japonicus | reverse complement strand
GACAACTTCAACTTACAATCTTGCTCCCAAAACCATTTTTGATTGGACAATGGGGTTCTGTTCCCCTTGTTTGATAATAGGGACTTTTCTAACTGGCGTTCTTAGGAAGGATACTCGGTGTCATCACAAAATGGCTGCCTTGGAGGACAAAAGCAATCACAAAACACGGGAAGGCACATCACAGGGGGAATGCTCTAGTGTTCAGCCAAAAACTCTATGGTCACCATAGAAGGGGTTTTTTGGCCAAATGCTAGATTCTCCCCGTCCAACGTGCCTGGCGTGATGACGTCACCTCCAAGTGACCTCATTGTGCCAGGCATGTCAGGCGCCATGGAGCTCTTCAAGGGCAGGGTTCCCCCACCGGCCAGCTGGCCAGCAGGTGGATCAGGAGTGCCAAAATTGCTGGAGCCCCCTCCCCCATCAGGGGGATGGCAACCCTAATGGGGCAGCCAAGGGTGCACAGGTGTTAGGGTTGCCTCTGATCTCCAGGTAGTGGCCTGAAGATCTCCTGGGATTATAACTGATCTCCAGGCGACAGGGACCAGTTTCCCTGGAGAAAATGGCCGCTTTGGAAGGTGGACTCTATTGCATTGTATCCTGTTGAGCTCTCTCCCTCCCCAAACCCCACTCTGCCCAAGCTCCACCCCAAAAATCTCCAGGAATTTACCAACCTAGTTGGCAATCATAACAGGTGAGATGCAACTGCTCGGGATGTCCTCGGCTGATCAGCCAGCTGATAGGCACCAGGGAAAACACTGACAGATACCAAGTTGGGGGTTACTAGGTTAGAGGGCCTTAGGTGCAGAAGTATTACATCTGGCAACTTG
>NW_015202947.1:0-812 GCF_001447785.1 Gekko japonicus | reverse complement strand
ATAGCGATATATCGATATATCGCTATAAATTAAACGTTCAAAAAAGAAAAACGATCGCCTGCACAAGAAGAAAATGGCGGGAAAACAAAGTGGTGCGTGGGTGAAATGCCAAACTGCTTCTGAATCGAAGATACTGGCCTCCAGACTGCAAACTATTATACATCATTACATTGAATGCGATCAGACAGGCTTTATTCCAAACAGATCCCTAACAGACAATATACGGCGTACGTTAAACATTATTTCTTATAGCAAAATCCAACCAGAGGACTCACTACTCCTTTCAGTAGACCTAGAAAAAGCCTTCGATAGTGTGGAAATTAAATACCTACAACACCTTCTGAAAGTCATGAACTTTGGCTCAAACGTCCGTACAGCTATTCATTCTATGTATTCAGCTCCCACAGCCAGAGTTCTTACAAACGAGGACACGAGCAGACCCATCAAGCTACAAAGAGGCACCAAGCAGGGTTGCCCACTATCCCCACTGCTCTTTGCCCTTGCAATTGAGGTGTTAGCTTCTGCCATCAGAACTCATGTTCAACCCAAGGAATTATGATCAACAAAATATGGGGGGGGGGCGGAGCATCGGCCGAAAATGGTGGACGCATTCTAACTACGCTCCAGACAAACCTCCGAAAACCCCATTTAAACAACTACTTTCACCAATCGGGACACTGTGCAAGCTATGGGAAGAAACACCGAAAAATGGCAGAAACACGGAGAAACAAAAACAACACAGCTCAATTCCTTTTTTAATTCGCAAACAGCGACTGGCGGCCTCAGGATAATGAACAGGAAAGAAGACAAAG
>NW_015202946.1:0-837 GCF_001447785.1 Gekko japonicus | reverse complement strand
AAAAAAGAGCAGGGAGCTCTCTTTTAAACGTTCCGGGGCCCCTAGTGGGTTAAGAACCAATCATAACTCTAGCATAAAGGGCAATGATTGTCGCTCCTTCCACCTTTCCTAGGCTCTGATTGGTCTACTGCGCAGAGTAGCCAATCAGAATGTGCAACTTACAATACCAGCCCAGAGAAAGTCCTGGTTGAAACTCAGACATTACTGTATGTATGCACAATACATAACAGTCTCCATTCTCCCCTTGCCACATGGGCATAACCTTTCCGAGCATGGTTGCTTTGTGTAGTGTCCCCTGATTTTTGTTATTGCTTTTGTTTGTTTGTTAGTTTGCAACTGAACACTCTACTTAAAAAGGGATTGCGTGAGCTGATTGTAAGACTACCTTGATGTGGCAGCCCTTGTCCAGTCTCACTACCATCCTCTACGATCTCTCTCATTCAGGTTATGGATTATACATAGGTCAGGATGTCACACTGACCACCTTTCTTGTCTCTTTTAAAATCTATAGAGAGCAGCCATCTCACACCTCAGGCCCTCTCTCTCACTCCCAGAGACATCCACAGACAGGGTAGCCCACTCACCCCCATTAATAATAAGCCCTCAGTCACATAGAGCTATTGGAGTTGGGGATCAAACACTTTTCCAATCATTTGCTGCCACCATGCATTCATATCCTAAAATATATGTATGTAGACTGAGATATTAAATCACGTGTGTGCGTGTGCGTGCACTTCTTCCATTAAACACACAGCCTCCAAGGTTAATCAAAACAAGAAACTTGTATTTATAAGAACAAAACTCTGAAGAAAGTAAAGTCTAAGAAAACAATGTTTC
>NW_015202945.1:0-824 GCF_001447785.1 Gekko japonicus | reverse complement strand
ATAGGCGGTGACCGAGTAGGGGCCTCCATTGCTCAGGACCCTGGTACGATTACTGCATCAATGTCAGATCACAGCAGGTCAGATGTCCCGGCCAGCCTTCTTTGGCGGCAGATATTCCTCTACTTCTGGGTCTGGAGGGAAAGTGGCTGTGCTCAGGGGTCAGGCATTGGGAGTGCTTCAACGCGACGGTGGTGCTGAGACGGACTTTCCCATGCGGGCATGGCCGTGGTTGGTTTAATAAGAGTTGAAACCCCCAGGACGGCCGCTGACCTCCACAAGTAATAGATTTCGCTGGATCGCTCTGAGGGCCACATTATGGCAGAATGGCTTGGGCCCGGAGCCAAGCCTGCTGCGTGGTTGGCATCCGCAGGAGACCCCCTCCTCTTTCATCTGATGATGAAGGGGCTTGGTGCGGGTAGGTCTCTATATTTGTCTTGGGCACTACGCCCTGGAGGTCATCATGGCCTGTTGGGTGCATGGGTAGGTAGAGACGGGGAGACTAAACACAGTGTCCGGTCCTGAAGGGATATTTGGTAGGTCCGTTCCGGGTTCTCTCACACTTGGAAATCAGGACCACCTTGGGTGATCCTTTCTTTTCCTTCATATCTGTTTCCAGCGTTGCATCTCTCCTTACCTGGGGACCCAGCATGTAAGCATTGCGGGAAAATGGTAGACCATTTAGGTTCATTTTACACACATTAAGAGAGGGAATTTCTCCTCTGCCTGTGAACAGAGAAAGGTCAGATTCCCTTTTTGCCCACTAAGGGAATCCCATAAATCTAATTTTTAGAATGACAAAATAACATAATAATAATTTCCAAAGT
>NW_015202944.1:0-822 GCF_001447785.1 Gekko japonicus | reverse complement strand
CCTTAAGATAGCGTTTTGTTTTTGAAAAAGGAACCCTGTAAACAACGTTTTGCATTGACAAACAAGAGGGGGCTGGGTTCTGAAATGCCCTGCACCTGGCGCTTCCTGATTTCAAAACAAGCGCTAACTGTTGACTTGGGAAGGCATCTCCGGAAACCTGCTCGAGAGCCAGGCTTCCTTGGCGATGCTTCCCTTGATCTCCGAGGCGCTCAGGAGAACTTCCCGTCGGGTTTGGCCCTTGCTGGCAGCTTAGCACGACCGACGGGGCAACAGTGGGCTGAAAAGCCAAGTTAACCAGATGATAAGCGAACACACCCCTGGGCACCAGGGCAATCGCCAGACGCAGACTGTACACGAATTGCACACTCCAAGTGTGGAACGAGGCTGAACCAGTAGCGTTCGCTGACGCGCCTGCAGCCTTTGAGACAGTGCCACACCGGAAGTCCGGGCCATCTGCTACCATTTTGAAACGCAAAGCCGCTTTTGCGATAGTGTGGCAAGACTATTGTCTTTGTGTTCAGCACGGAAGAAGAATGGGCCAGTGTGCATTCAGTGGGTTGTTTATTTCTGTCCGGCCTGTCGTCCATGCCATGTAGCCAGTGTCGATTAGTAATTAAAGTGTCGGACTAGGGTCTGAGAGAGCCAGGTTCGAATCCCCACACCGCCACGGAAGCTCAGTGGGGAGACTGTGGGCCAGTTACACTTACTCAGCCTAACCCGGGTTGTTGTCAGGTTAAAATGGAGGAGAAAAGAGTGATGTTAGCCGCGAAGAGCTGCCCATGAAAGATGGGACGTGAGTGTATCCCTCCCCTTTGTACGCAC
>NW_015202943.1:0-823 GCF_001447785.1 Gekko japonicus | reverse complement strand
CTGAAGAAATGAGCAGTGACTCATGAAAGGCTTCAATATGAACCCTGTCACAAATTTTGTGAGTCTTTAAGGTGCTACTGGACTCTGGTTCTTTTCTATTGATATGTTAGCTCTGGTTTTGATTGTTTTAATGATGGGCTGCTTGTTGGTTTTATTAGTTTTTAAGACACAATTTTATTATGCATGTTTTAATTTTTCAGCCACCTTGTTGGCCCTTATGAAGAGAGAAAGGTGGGGCATAAATTCTGTAAAATAAACACAATAAATAAACAGTGCAATCCCAAGAACAGTTTCCTTGGAGTAAAGCCCTATTGAATAGACCTGAATAGAATTATGTGTAGACCTGCTTAAGATAGTACTATAAAGGCACACATTCTGCTTTCTCGTGTGTAGGATGTATCCACCCTGTGAACCAATTTACAATTTTTTATTTATTTTATTTGTCAGAGATATTCACTGTGAACATCTGCATCCTGTTTGCTTTCTCAGTTCACTGATTTCTTGTAAGGCATTGTTATGCCATTTTAACACACATTTTCCTGTATGTCATTTCCCCCAATTGTTAAGGCACTAGTATGTTAACATGCAGTTTTCACACCACATATTGGCGTCGATTTAAGGCTCATTTTACTAATCAAGTTTTGTTCTCATGTTTGGGGTGGGGGGGAGAGATGATGCCAATTGTATTATGAGTCGTGACAAACCTTTCAATGGACTCCAACGGTTGCTCTAACTCAAGTAATTACAAAATTTAGCAACACCACTAGATCGGAACTGAAATGATAGGCGATGGCGTTCCAAGTTAGGGCATTCAAGGCTTTAA
>NW_015202942.1:0-821 GCF_001447785.1 Gekko japonicus | reverse complement strand
GGGCGAAGCTGCGGGGCAAAATGTGGCTGCGCAGCAGCTTTGCAGCTTTTGTGAAATTGAGACGTACCATCGGGGCAAAAGGGAGGAGTGAGCGCCGAGCAGCGCTTGTGGGAAATCACCCAGAGTTTGACTCAAGGACACCTTGCCGACACCCCTGTTTAGTGAACGTGAATATCGGGCTGGGGATGTGTAGGCACAAGCCTGCCAGTCAAACATAACAACCCAAACTGCCAGTCAAACATAACAACCCAAACTGGTGCTGCCTCTATTTCAGTCTCTTGTGGGGTGTTTGTCATCTGCGTTCAAAAACTATGAGCGACACAAGGGATTAATGGCAGGAACCAGCATTCTTATTTGTCGTTAAGCAGGGAAAAATTGGGCATAGGGTTGCCATTCTCCAGGTGGGGCCTGGAAATCTCTGGGAATCACAGCCGATCTCCAGACATCAGGGATCAGTTCCCCTGGAGAAAACGGGTGCTTTTGGGGGATGGACTCCGTGGCTCAATATCCCGCTGAGGCCCCTCCCATCCCCAGACCCGTCCCTCCCTGGGCTCCACCCCCAAATCTCCAGGAATTTCCCAACCCAGAACTGGCAACCCTAGTTGGGCAGTTGGCATAGAGGCTGAGGTTGTTCCCATCCCTTGTGATACGTGCCACTGTTCCAGCCTCACGGAGATCCGAGTCCCTTTCACATTGCCCTTTTAAACCAGATGTTACCCGTCGCCTGTCCGATTCCTTGTAAAGCGACCTGGAGGCAGAGGATTCAGGCAGCGCTTTTAAATCTACTCGTGAGCTGTAACTGAGGCGCTCTGCCCATTTCG
>NW_015202941.1:0-906 GCF_001447785.1 Gekko japonicus | reverse complement strand
CAAAAGGAATTTGAACCTATTCTTGAAATGATTAACGTTATGCATTAGTTTGATTGACGTTAGTTCTAAATATATGCATGTTACATCCTTCCTCCCTCAAAGTAGTTTGGTTTTTTGGCTATAGTACTGTTACAATTGTTTATTTGTAACCTCTCCCGTCTCTAGTTCCAGCTCCTGCCAACCTAGCAGTTCGAAAGCAAGAAATTGCAAGTAGATAAATAGGTACCACTTCAGTGGGAAGGTAAGAACGTTCCGTGCGCCTTGGTGTTTAGTCATGCCGGCCACATGACCACGGAAATGTCTTCGGACAGCGCTGGCTCTTCGGCTTTGAAACGGAGATGTGCACCGCAACCCTAGAGTTGGATTCGACTGGCTTTCGAGCAAGGGAACCTTTACCTTTTTATTGTTGTTATCACTTCTGTGTTAAGCTTGTATATGTTTATCAATTTTAACAAAGCTTTTTTGGGGGAAAACCCATCTTTTATTTTTTATTTTTAGGGTGTGTTTTTTTAATGGGTGCCTTTATGTCACAAATCGGGGTGTATAAAATTTTCCTTTTTCATTTATTTTCTGCTTCCTACACGTGGTGCCACAAACCTTTTCAGCTCCCACTGGTGTTTCAAGTTTAATTTCTTTAACTTTATTTTTAGGTCCAATACCATGCTGAGGACTTTGAGATGCAACTGACGCAAAAAGAACAGGGAAAACTGCATACATTTGGTAAGCAAATAGCAGAAAAATTGACTCTCAACTTCAGTTCCTGCAAGGGAAAGGGGAAAGTGAAATTGGGAAAGTGGGACTGTCACATTTATAAATATCCCTAGTCACAAATGTGTGTGTGTGTGTAGATGATAGATAGATGACAGATAGAAAGACAGAGATAGGTAGACAGACAGACAGACAGAC
>NW_015202940.1:0-840 GCF_001447785.1 Gekko japonicus | reverse complement strand
ACTTTATTTCTTTCCACCTTTCTTTCTCTTCCTCTCTCTTTCTCCCCTCTCTCCCCATCTAAAATTAAATATCATTATCAATATCTGTTTTCACCCCTTTAATTTTTATTTTTGACAGTCTCATGTAATGTTAATAAAAAAGCAAATTTGCATATTTTTAATAAAAAAACGTGTGTGGTGCAATGCTCCCTCTAAGCCGTGGAGTCTTGTGAGCAAAAATTCTACTTTGTGAGCTACTGGTATTAAAGTTGTGAGCGAACAATTTGGCTACTGCATACATTAGTTTGCTCTGGAGCCCTCCTTCCTGAGCTAAGACAAAAAGGTGTGAGCCGGAGTCTAAAAAACTGTGAGCTAGCTCACACTCACTCAGCTTAGAGGGAACAGTGGTGTGGTGTTTGTTTGTGTCTTGTGGGTCTCAAACATCTGACGTTTATTCTACGTGGCTCTTACATTAAGCAAGTCTGGCCGCCCCTGGTCTCAGCTTCTGAAAGTCAAAGCTCCCTGTGGCAGGTATCGAGTTCGGCCACTGTCACGTTTAAGCTCAGCACCGTCTACTCGGGATGCCAGCAACTCTAAGGTCTGCGGCAGAGAGAGATGTTTCCCAAGAGCTGCCATCTGAGATCTTTCAGCTGGAGATGCTAGGAACGGAACCTGGGACCACTAAGCAAGACGGCTTTGGTGGATGGGCAGCTCCTCTGAATGTGTCGGACAGAAAGTTTCAGGGGAGGAAAAATAGAATAAAACTATGACATGGAAGCTTTCCGGAAATGCAAAGCTGGGGTCTATCGTATGAATCACTGACTCAGCGGGGATATTTTCAAGACTCCCCCATCCCACCCC
>NW_015202939.1:0-892 GCF_001447785.1 Gekko japonicus | reverse complement strand
CCAAACGAGCATCTTTAATTGGTGGGACACGTCAGCAGGGCATCTTACCCACAATATTAATCCCCAGGCGGAAATGGATGGGAGAAGGCACTCCTTCGGATACCCCAGTCCCAAGTCATGTAGGAGTTTAAATTTATGAATCAACTGGAGCTTACCTTCATTTTCCTTTACCTTCTTTTATGATTGTGTATACCTAGGGGCTGCGGGGGCTCAAGCGGTTAAGACGCTGAACTGCAGGCTGTGGAAGGTCAGTAGTTCAGCAGTTCGAGACCCGGGTGCCGCATGATGGAACGGAGATGTGCACCGCAACCCTAGAGTCGGATTCGACTGGCTTTCGAGCAAGGGAACCTTTACCGTTACCTTATACCAAGGGGGGGAGCTGTGGTGGCTCAAGTAGTTAAGATGCTGAACTGCAGGCTTGGAAGGTCGGTAGTTCAGCAGTTCAAGACCCGAGTGCTGCATGACGGAGTGAGCTCCCGTCTCTGGTTCCAGCTCCTGCCAACCTAGCAGTTCGAAAGCAAGAGATTGCAAGTAGATAAATAGGTACCACTTTGGTGGGAAGGTAACAGCATTCCGTGTGCCTCGGTGTTTAGTCATGCCGGCCATATGACCATAGAAACATCTTCGGACAACGCTGGCTCCTCGGCTTGGAAACGGAGATGAGCACAGCAACCCTAGAGTCAGATTTCACTAGCTTTTGAGCAAGGGAAACCTTTACCTTTACATAAATACTTAGGGGGAAGTAGGAACTCAAACCTGCATCCTGTCCAAGAAGGCAATCAGTCTTGTCTTTACTGTAAACACCCCTTTGCATCCACCCTCCTCAACCTTTGTTCCTCCTTTAATCGCTCCTCTTGCTTTCCCCCCTTCCCTTTCTTCATTCTTTTTTAAA
>NW_015202938.1:0-838 GCF_001447785.1 Gekko japonicus | reverse complement strand
CTGTAGAGATTCAGTGTATGAGACAACAGTTTTAAGTCCTTCCCAAAAACTATCTTGAGGAACGAAAATGACCTCCTCTGATGCTTCATGTAGCGGTTAGAGCAGGGGAGGGGGGAAACCGTGGCTCAGGAACGTGGCTCTTTCACACATATTGTGCGGCTCCCGGCAGGGCGGCTGGGGAAGCGAAATATCACCAGCAAGCAAATATCATCGGACAAATAAATATCCTTATCAGACAGGCAACTTTTATTGGCATATCAGAGATAAAAGTCCATTCCTAAGGACCCAATTTTTGGGGGGACTAATTTCAGGCAATTAGGTTCACAATGATCTGTCAGCATTCAAAAGGTAAAAGAATCCAGGTCAGGATTAATCCTTAAACAGAAGGCGCAACCAAAATTTGATGGTCAGGCCCGAGTTTCCAAAGACATCTGACCGGTTTTGAGACCCATCGCGGCAGATGGGACACAATTAGGAAGTCCGAGGATTTTACACACACACACACAAAAAGGATTGTAAATCCTCTGCTGATTGGTTAATTGCACTTATCCATATCCTTATCAATATCTGCTTTTACCCTTTTTGATATTATTTTTGGCAGTCTCGTTTAATGTTAAATCAAAAGCAAGTTTGCATATTTCCCAGCAAAAAACGTGTAATATTTGTTCACGGCATGCGGCGCTCAAGCATCTGACGTTCATTCTATGTGGCTCTGACCTCAAGCAAGTTTGCCCACCCCTGGGTTAGAGTGTTGGACTAGGACACCCAGGCTCGAATTCCCTCTCTGCCAGGGAAGCTTGCTGGGTGGGCCTTGGGCCAGTCACACGCTCTCAGTCTA
>NW_015202937.1:0-812 GCF_001447785.1 Gekko japonicus | reverse complement strand
TTTCTTGATGTATAAGGAATAGGACCTGTGGACCATATCCATCTCACTGTAAAGATATTCTGCTGTCAAATCTGTCATTGGGGCTATTGCTTCACTCAACAGTTGCTTCAGATTCTCTCCTTTAGATTCCTGGACCCCTTGGAACTGTAGGACCAAATTTACTTTCTCCATTGTAACTCTTCCATGGCTTGTTTCATTTCCAGCTTTTGCACCTTTTTCTTGACTTTTTTAGTATTGGCGTCCATTTCCTTCACCTTCTCTGCCATTTGCTCCGCTGCTTTTAAAGATTTAGTCAGTTGCAGCTGCTGTGAAGCCAAACTCTGACCAATTGTTGACAATTGTTGCTTCATATTAGTCATCTAATCCAGCAGAGGGCGCAAGGAATCTGCCAACATTTTGGAAAGCTCAGTGGTCTCTCCCGTTCGAGGACTGCCCACTAGTTTTGCTTTCAACAGTTTGTCTTTATCTGGTTTCTTCCCCACCAACTTTTTGGATTATTTACTTTTCTAAAAGTTGCTAAAGTCTCTGATATTCACCCATACACTTGTCTGTGCTCTGATAAGTCTCTTAAAACAGTTTTTGATGCTTATTCTTCCACTCCCCCCTCTTTATTCCCGTGTTTTCGTTCATGCATTTGGGAGGGGCCCCTCCCCCGCATGCTTTTTGTCGCTCGTTAAGGGGAGCAGCTTCTTTTTAAATCTTAATGCTCATTTCAACCCGACTCACAGTTCATTACCGGCCATCTGGCCACGCTCGGCATCAGTTTTTCTCGCCCAATCTCTTACGCTTGTCCTGGTCAGCCACACTAATTC
>NW_015202936.1:0-877 GCF_001447785.1 Gekko japonicus | reverse complement strand
GAGTATCCAGCCTACTAGGACTGCTTTATAAATCTACTGTGAGGTAGGTGGGGCGGAGAGAGCTCTTTGAAGAACTGCTCTTTCAAGGACAGCTCTGACAGAACTACGGCTTGCCCAAGGTCATCCAGCAGCTGCAAGTGGAGGAGTGGGGAATCAAACCCGGTTCTCCCAGATTAGAGTCCGCACACTTAACCATGACACCAAATGCCTTCTGAGCTGTCTTTTCCCAGGTCCAATGATGCCCCCCCCCCAATTCCACAGTGGGAGGGAGAGGGAAGCTTGGGGGGCAAGCTGTTGCGCTCTCAACCCGGCTGCTGCCAGCCACAGGGGTCTCTCCTCAAAAATAAGGTTCCCGGCATAGCTGTCTGTGGGGCAGGGCTTTTAATGTAGGGGACAGGGCCCCCCAAATGCCTCAACTGTAGCCAAGGGCCTGGAGCCCACCCTCCAAAGCATCCATTTTCTCCAGGGGAACTGATCTCTGTAGTTTGGAGATGAGCTGTAATTCCAGCGGATCCCCCAGGTCCCAGCTGGAGGCTGGCCTCCCTACATAGCAGTGATGCTCCCGGTTGCTCTGGTGGCAGCGACTCCAACTACGCACACGGCCTACTGCTGTCAGGCCCAGGGCATGCAAGCAGTGTGTGCAGCTGTGAAATGTCCGTGGGCATGGGAAGGGCACATGGGCAAGCGGGGGGAGGCCAGAGTTGTGTGTGTGGGGAAAACGGAGGTGCCATCAGTGGGGTCTGCCACTAGGTAGAGAGGGGGCCGGTGGAAACTCTCTGCCTGGGGCCTCCGAAACTCGGAACCAGCCCCGCTTGCGACCCTTTAGGACCAAGGGACTGCGAAGCGACCAGTAGGCTTAGAACAGGTAAAAGGAAGT
>NW_015202935.1:0-859 GCF_001447785.1 Gekko japonicus | reverse complement strand
ACCACTACACCAAACTGGCTCTTAGGTGTAATGCACTGAGGTGGACATACTTTACAGGAAGTGATACAAGATGATGACTGCTGGTGGCTTCTCCAAACTCATTGAAGGAATGGCCAATTAGGAGAGACTGCCCCCATCCTTTCAGAAAATGTTGATAAATCTATAGTATTTACTCAAAAGGAAGGTGACCTTGAATGCAAGTTGACCCTTTAAAAAAAGTTATACACCAAGATTTTAATTTTTTTAACTGAGCATAACTGTACCTTCTATGCAGATGTAATGACTCCCTCTTTTTTAATGGCATGCCCTGGGGGGGGGGGACACACCAAGACTTGCATTGAAGTAACTGCTGTAACACAAGAGTGATACTTTCATGCTTGTGAGGCATGAAGAAGGTTATAGGCCTGAAATAGCTGTGTGAGATCCAGTGTGGTTAGAGTGTCAGACTAGGATCTGGGAGATGCCACTTTGAATCCCCACTCTGCTGTGGAAACTTGCTGGGTGACCTTGGGCCAGTCACACACTCTCAGTCTCACCTACCTAACAGGGTTGTTATGAATATAAAATGGGAACATGGAGAACAGTGTAAGCTGCTTTGGGTCCCCATTGGAAAGAAAAGTGGGGTACAGATGAGGTAAATCATAATTTAAAAATTGGCACCATAGTCCAGAGGCATTGTTTGTCATAATCTTTTGTGTTTTTGTCACTTGAGTCTTTATAGCAATTCAGCAGGTGAAGCTAGAGCTCCAGTGCAATTACATGTTTTGTGGCATAGTATATTACCTTCATTTTGGGGTATAATAGGCCCATTCTGGGGTATACAGCAACAATTATTCCAAAAACTATCCTGGGTATCATT
>NW_015202934.1:0-768 GCF_001447785.1 Gekko japonicus | reverse complement strand
AATTAGAGGCACGGTCAGAACTTGGAAAGTATGCTGTTTGACTGCAGCCATACATTTATTCAAGTAGATCTAGTTCACATTCAGGTTGCAGCCAAAAGGAGAGAGAGAAGCCTAATCTAAAGAGTAATTCCCCCTTCACAAATGGCCAGCTTGTCCAGCATCATATGTGTGGGAGTATGAGGTCATTGTATCTACAGGACAGATCTGCAGAGACATGTGTCTCTTTCAAGGACCATGTGAAGAGAGAAGACAAAGGGACAGAGGGGAGGGGTCAGAGTGTAGCTCCCAGGTTAAGACAAAGAGAGGCATCCCATTCAAGGAGATAACACCTATACATGCTTAGAGTGATATAGTGCCCCCCCCCAATGTTCAGGCATGCTGAGTCGCTCACTCCAACAAAAATATAATCACAAACTAAAAATAGTATTTTTGTAGAAAAGAGCAAGAGTCTAGTAGCACCTTAAAGACTAACAAAATTTGTGACAGTGTATGAGCTTCTGTGAGTCACTGCTCACTTCTTCCGATACCGGTATCAGATACTGGTATCGGAAGAAGTGAGCACTGACTCACGAAAAGCTCACACCCTGCCACAAATGTTGTTAGTCTTTAAGGTGTTACTAGACTCTTGCTCTTTTCTGCTGCTACAGACAGACTAACACGGCTATCCATCTTGATCTCTCAATGTGGTTCCTGTGCATTTTAAAAATCTTGATTTTGCGATGTACAACCCCTTTCCCCATTTGGGGAGTTCTATAATTATTAATCTGG
>NW_015202933.1:0-830 GCF_001447785.1 Gekko japonicus | reverse complement strand
CTGGGAAGTGAAATTTGCCTCCGCCCTTTGACGCTGACTGCCTCTAATTGAGCAAAGAAGACAAGGTAGAGGAGCGGGATAATGGGTGTTGGTATCGGAACCACAAACTGTGTTTTTAACATTGAGGGGTGAAATCATGGCCACTGTTCAAGGAACGAAGTTGGTGGGACATTTGGGGTTTGTCAAATCCTTGCACTTGTTACAGAGACAAATTTGGTGGCCTGGGATGAGCAAGGATCTTTCCCTGTTTGTGAAGTCGTGTCAGACCTGTCTCTTGCAGCCCCTTCCCACCCCCAGTAGACCGTGGGAACTTATTTCTATGGATTTAATCACAGACTTACCCCCCAGCAAGGGGAAAACCGTGATTTGGGTGGTGGTGAACCTGTTTTCGAAGCAGGCTCATTTTATCCTGTTTAAGACAAGATATTTCTGCGACGTATCTTCCGGCTCCACACTTTGCCAAGGAAGATAATCTCCGACCACAGCACGCAATTTGTTTCTAAGTTCTGGGTGGAGCTGATGAAACTTATGGGGGTTGAGCGGGGGTTGAGTGGGGATTGAGTAGCGCTTACCATCCCAAGACTGATGGGCAAACGGAGCGGGTCAATCAGACACTCGGAACAATACCTAAGGTGTTTCACTAACTTACAGCAGACAATTGGGAGGGGCTCCTCCCTCTGGCAGAATTTTGCTATAATAATGTCTGTCATTCATCAATTGGAGTGTCTCATTTCATGGTGATTTATGATTATGAGACTCTGCCTCTCCCGTCCCTTTCTGACGTTCCACTCCTGGAGGAGAAAGTGGGAGAATGGTGCAAACACCTCAAA
>NW_015202932.1:0-827 GCF_001447785.1 Gekko japonicus | reverse complement strand
GACTTCTGGTTTGTGGATTGGCGATGGCGTTCGCTCTCCCCAGCTCACAGGGAGCGATTAGCACACCAGCGGCATGGAGGGGTGCCACCTCAACTGGCATCCCCACGGAGCCTTTGTGAAAGGCTCCAGGCCAGAGGGCTTTTAAGGGTTAGCCTCTTCGACGGCTCAATGCCGGAGAATAGAGGCTTGCCTCTGCCCTGACACTCCTGCCGTTGTGTGGCCTTCGGGCATAAGCTAATTCAACCAGGACAAGCATGGGAGATCGAGCGGAGCAACGAATGTGAGAGCAAGGTCTGAGATAGGACCAACAATGAACGTGAGTTCTAAGTAAATGGATTATTGTATTAAAACAGACTCCCCCTCCCCCGGTGGGAAAAGCGGAGCACAAGGAGGGACGCCTCTTAAGCGCATGGACAGATTAATGCAGTGAAGGGGGTAGGGGGGAAATAAACAGCAAGAGTATTCTGAGAAACTTACTTGAGTACCAATAGTGAAACAATGAGTTTTTCAAGCCCTGGCAAAGCGGTTTGAAACTGTAAACATGGCGGCTTCCCGAGGAAAGTTTAAACTGAAACCAGGCAGTCAGAGCCCAAGACCAGAAGAGGGAGCGGACGTCATGAAGTTGTTAGCAGATATGCTGAAGCCGGTAATGGAACAACTCGGTGGTATTAACCAGCAACTGGCCACACTAAACCAAAGCTTCGCTCTACAGCAGCGCCAGCTGGCAGAAATGGAGAAGAAAGTGGAACATGCCACTGAGAAAATTACAAAGATAGACACCGCAAATAAGAAAATGAAAAAAGAGTGACAGAGGTGGAAACAACACA
>NW_015202931.1:0-1003 GCF_001447785.1 Gekko japonicus | reverse complement strand
CCTGCACCTCTTTTTCTTCGAAATGAACCCTGCTTGACAGTATGGAAACTTGAAGAGATGGGATGGAATGGGAAACCTTACTTTAGGCTTAGAGCATATGCATTCCCCATAGAGGTCCCTAGGCTTGGTCCCTTGCATCTATGGATGTAAAGTCCTCAGGAAGCAGAATTGGCATGGAATGCTGGCTAAGACCACCATCCTGAACTAGGTGGACCAAGGGTCAGTCTTGTTCTAAAAGCATCCACTGGAGAAGACCCTGATGCTGGGAAAGATGGAAGGTCAAAGAAGACGGGGACAGCAAAGGATGAGATGGTTAGACAGTGTCATAGATGCAACGAACATGAAGTTGAGCCAACTTCAGAGGACGGCGGAAGACCGGAAGGCCTGGCGTAATCTGGTCCATGGGGTCACAAAGAGTCGGACTCGACTGTGCGACTGAACAACAAAAAGGTCCTATCCTTAACAGCCTTGCTCAGGTCTTGCAAACTTCCTCGATGGAGTCAATCCATCTCACGTGGGGTCTTCCTCTTCTGTTGCTGCCTTCGACTTTTCCTAGCACTACTGTCTTTTCCAGCGACTACACCAGTTTGGTGTAGTGGTTAAGTGCGCGGACTCTAATCTGGAAGAACTGTGGTTTGATTCCCCTCTCCTCCACATGCAGCTGCTGGCGTGACCTTGGGCAAGTCATAGTCCTGTCAGAGCTGTTCTCTCAAGGACAGTCCTCGAGAGAGCTCTCTCAGCCCCACCTACCTCACAGGGTGTCTGTTGTGGGGAGGGGAAGGGAAAGGAGTTTGTAAGCCGCTGAGGGTGGGGTATAAATCTAATCTCTTCCTCTTCTTCTTCTCATATTGTAACCAAAGTATGATAGCATCAGTTGCTTATAGGGAGAGCTCAGGCTTGGTTTGATTCAGAATCCACTTGTTTTTCTTTTTGGCGGTCCACGGCATCCGTAAAACTCTCCTCGAACACCAGACTTCAGAGGAATCAACTTTCTTCCTGTCAG
>NW_015202930.1:0-829 GCF_001447785.1 Gekko japonicus | reverse complement strand
TGCAGTACCTCGTCTTCCTCGGAGTCAGCAGACTCCGAGATGGCTTGGGTGCGATGGACCGCAGTTCCACCGCGGCCGTGATGCGATTTCTCAAAAGCCACTGCGTCCTGCAGCGCCTTAGCCAGCGCCAGGTCGTCCTGCCTGACCAAGCGTTTCCTCAATTTCGCCTCTCGAAGGCCCAACAGGAACTGGTTGAGCAGTGTGTCCTCTAGGCTAGGGAAAGCACACTGCGTGGCGGCCCGTTGTAGGCCCGCCAGGAACTCGGCGGCTCTCTCCTCCGGGCCTTGGACTCTAGTGAAAAAGTCCATTCATTCTGTGAATTTGGTGGGTGTCGGAGCGAGGTGGTTGGTGAAAGTTTTGATGAGCACGTCGAAACTCTCCTCCTCCACCTTCCGTGGTGCAATCAAGTCCTGCAGGAGAAGGAGGGCATCCATCCGACATAAGCGGATGAGATGGGCCCTTTTCATACCTGCGTCGGTGATTCCCAAACATGTTAGGTAGTTGTTTAGGATCACCACCCACGTTTTCCATTGCTCGGGACAAGAGAGGTCAAAACGAGCAATGCCCTCGGAGGAGGTTGAGGCGGAGACGGAGGCTGAGGAGGAGGAGGATGCCGAGGAGGTCCCTGGAGAAGACATGGTCACGTCTGGAGATCGATGTCGTCTCGAAAACGCTGGAAGCGAAGAAGGGCGGAAGCGAAAGAGCGGAGGTTTGCTTAGGCTGACGGAGCGAGGCGCGGTGCGTTGGCGATGATCCGAGAGCGAAGCGGCACGGCTTGTGGTCGTCGGGATCGGAGCTCAGTGCAATGCTTGGTCTCGTCCGGGTCATT
>NW_015202929.1:0-835 GCF_001447785.1 Gekko japonicus | reverse complement strand
ACCCATGATGATTTACACAGCCCTGCTTACGGCCTGTGATAATCACTCAGTGCACTTTGTTGGGAATGCATAGGATTAGCTTTCAGCTTCCTCCATGCACCATATCGCAACATCTGAGGAGATGAGCAGAAAGGTGTAGGTAACATTGTGCCAGTGGCAAGCATTCCCCACTCCTGCACATGCTTCTGCACTGTTTCACCCCAAACAGGGAGGCACTGTGACTCAAAAGGTATTACACACAGAAGGTCCCAGGCTCGATCCTTCCACATCCAGATAAAGGACTTCGGATAGGAGGGCTGGAAAGCAAATGACACCTCTGTCTTTCCTGGATACCTGCTGTCCATCCAAACAGACAGTTCTGGGCCAGATGAAACAATAGTCTGATTAAGCTCAAAGCAGGCCTGTATGCTTGTTGCCTGGATTCCTCGAGTTCTAGTCTTTAAAGATCAGAAACAAGTCCAGCACACCTTCCATTTCTGTCATGGCCGTCGAAAACAAAGCCCTCACTATCCCTCCCCCTCTTTTTGTACTAACCATCACTGCTGCCATGCTGTACCTTCCCCTCGTTCCCTCCATGCACAAAGCTCGGTTCTTCTGACTAGAAAACTGGCATGAAGTAGATTGGGTACATGAATGCCTATTCATGGTAGGGAGTCAAAAAAGTTTGGACTCAGTTCTGGGAGGAAATAAATCCATCCCATTCCTTTAGAATAAAAGGACCTTTAAAATGTGGAATTTCTAGATGAAGCTTTTCTTTGTATTTATCTGAGAAAGAGTTTGGGACTGGGTTGAAGGAAATTGCAACGGACAAAATTACTAGTCCCAGAACCCTCTT
>NW_015202928.1:0-843 GCF_001447785.1 Gekko japonicus | reverse complement strand
TACACCATTAGTAGAATGAAATCATAGCACCTCACCCTATCTGGATGACGCTTCCATATTAGATACCTTCCAGTCCCGCTTCCGCCTGGGATGTGGGATGGAGACAGCGCTGGTTGCCCTTACCTCCGGAGGCATCTGGATCAGAGTGGTTTGCCAGTGTTGCTGTTGCTCGATCTGTCGGCTGCATTTGATACAGTCGACCATCAGCTACTAACCCACCCCCTTGCCAACGTGGGGATACAGGGGTTTGCCTTGCAGTGACTTGTTTCCTTTCTCCAAGGTCAGGGACAAAGGGTGGAACTAGGGGAACAGCAGTCCCGGAGGCACCTGCTTGAATGTGGAGTGCCTCAGGGGGCGGTGCTTTCCCCAATGCTCTTCAATATCTACATGCACCCCCTTGCCCAGATTGCCCAGAGGTTTGGGCTGAGATGTCACCAGTACGCTAATGACACCCAGCTCTATCTGATGTTGGGCAGTCAGTTGGACTCCAGACTGGAAGATCTGGACTGGGCACTGCATGCCATGGCTGGTTGGCTCAGACTGAGTCAGCTGAAGCTAAACCCGGCGAAGACAGAGGTCCTATGCTTGAGTCAGGGCAGTTCAGGGTTGGGGCTCCTGCTCCTGGCCTTCGACAAGGTGCCATTGGTGCCTTCGCTGGTGGTTAGGAGTTTGGGAGTGCTCCTGGGGCCCTCCCTGGCAGTGGAAGCCCAGGTAGCAGACACTGCTAAGTCGGTCTTCTACCACCTGCAGCTGGTTTGGCAGTTGGCTCCCTTCCTCGATTGTGATGACCTGGCTAGTGATTCATGCGATGGTAACCTCGAGGCTAGACTATTGTAACACTCT
>NW_015202927.1:0-929 GCF_001447785.1 Gekko japonicus | reverse complement strand
TATACCTATACACAGATTAAATCAGAATCGTTTGTGTAAATCAATTCATTGCGTGCAATTAACTAACTAAAATTCCTTCCAAAAGGCGGCAGGCTTATTCAGCCTTTGAGCCAAACCATATGAGACCGTGGAAGGTCTGCAAATGGATCTCTTGGGCATTTTTTTACTATTCCTCAACGGCGGCCCTGTCGGGGGATTCAGATAGGGCTGCCAACCCCCAGGTGGTGTTTAGAAAGCTCCTGGAATCTGACCTGTCGACAGCAGTCATCGATCCCACGGGAGAAAACGGCTGCGTTGTAAGCCGCCTTGAACATGAGGAAAAGCGGGATATAAATTTTTAAATTAATAAATTAAAAAACCGGGAGGGTGGACTGTGCGGCATCATACCCCGCTGTGGCGCCCTCCCCAGGCTCCACCCCGAAATCTCCAGGAATTTTCCAACCCAGAGTTGGCAACCCCAGTTTCCTCATTCTCCCGTGGAACTCCCAGAATGCCCCACTGGGGGAATAATACAAGCAAAATATAGGCACTCTATGGTTCCTAAAAGGTAAAGGTAAAGGTTTCCCTTGCTCGAAAGCCAGTCGAGTCAGACTCTAGGGTTGCGGTGCTCATCTCCGTTTCCAAGCCGAAGAGCCAGCGCTGTCCGAAGACGTTTCCGTGGTCATGACTAAACACCAAGGCACCACGGAACGCTGTTACCTTCCCACCGAAGTGGTCCCTATTTATCTACTTGCAATTTCTTGCTTTCGAACTGCTTGGTTGGCAGGAGCTGGAACTAGAGACGGGAGCTCACTCCGTCATGCACCCTCGGTTCTCGAACTGCTGAACTACTGACCTTCCACAGCCTGCAGTTTGGCGTCTTAACCACTTGAGCCACCGCAGCTCCTGTGTTCCTACAGCAGGGCAAGTGGCAGTTCTTAGGGGGCTGT
>NW_015202926.1:0-827 GCF_001447785.1 Gekko japonicus | reverse complement strand
GATTTCAATGAGTTTAGAAGGGTGTAACTTTGTTTGAGATTACACAGCAAGTATCTAGGGAAGATAATAGGTTTCTGTTGCATTTGTGACCCAAATTGCTCTCTATTTGGTATGGTTCATAGAACTGAGAACAGCTACTGGTAGAGCCAAACTCATTCATTTACATAGTCCACCATTGCATCTTTTACTTGATAGTCATTAAAAAGCCAAGTAAACAGCGACCTGGCTCTAACTTGTATTCTGATTTTTATTTATGGCTCACTATAATATGGACAGTCTGGGCTTCATGACTAGGATAATTTAATTCTGTTTGGTCATTATGTTTGACCAAATCTATGGGACAAATTTGCAGCCCCAGCACCAAGGGAAAGGGCAATGGTGAGGGATCCCTCCTACACCAATAGTTCAATAACACACACATTTCAGTTTTGGAATAAAATTGGCTACAGCTTTATTGGTTACAGCTGTAAGAAGCCTTGGCACAGCATGGGCAAACAGATCCTGGCATCAACTCATCCTCCTGCCAGTTGATGAACTGCATCCCCACTCCAGCCCACCTGCTGAGGTGGTGGTGGGGGGGGGAGAACCATGGGATGTCAGGATGCTGGATTCCACAAGGACAACTGCCACTAAGCAGTTGTCAGCCCCTGAGATGGGTGTGCCCCTTGAAAGCCCCAAGATCTCTTAAGAGGATTCCGATACACAATAAAATGGGCATGTAGGTCGGTCTTCCTAAAAACAGATCTGGCCCCATGCTGCAACTGCCCCCCAGGCTGTGATGAGTAAACTGAAATGACCCACAAACTGGAACACTACCTGCACACCCC
>NW_015202925.1:0-835 GCF_001447785.1 Gekko japonicus | reverse complement strand
TCCATTTCTGCTAAATTCAACAATTTCAAGCTTATTTCTTCCCTAGTCGGAGTTTTTTCAGATTTCCGGTATGTGGCCAAAAGTATTCTGGCTGCTGTTATTATAAGTACCACTAAGCATGCATCACCATGACTAAGATTTTCTGGGATTATATGTAACAAATATATTTCTGGGTTTAACGTCAAATATATATTAATCATTTCCCAAATTATTTTCTGTACTTTCTCCCAAAACCTTTGAATTTTTACACATCACCACCAGCTTGGAGGAAGTTGATAGAGTGCTTGCATCTGTGCGCCCAACCACTTGTGGCCTTAATCCGTGCCCCTCCTGGCCATGAGGGGTTTCGAGGTGCCTTGAGGGAGATTATTAACAAGTCCCTGTCAGAGGGGCGGTTCCCTGAGGCACTCAAGGAAGCGATGGTCCGCCCTCTCTTGAAAAAACCAACACTGGACCCGGTGGAATTGGCCAGCTATCGGCACAAAATCATTGTGTGTTTAACTATTTCGTCTTGCATAAGATCTTCTATTAATAGATTATACAGTTTCTGGATCATTTTATCATTGGATGAGAGCCAGATCCTATCCAACTCATTCTTATTGTCCTCAAAACCCTGCATCGCATTCTTAGAAAATCTGGATTTTAATTGTACATTTTCCCACCATGATAATTGTATAATATGTTGTCGACTAAGGATATTCTCCAATTTGTTTATTATTCTCATCCAGTAATATATTATATGTTATTCTATTATTTTTTGATAAGTGTTGGTTTAACAAAAGTTTCCATGGGTGAAACCCATTTTTGTGTTTTCCTGTAGTATCTCTGTTTAATT
>NW_015202924.1:0-835 GCF_001447785.1 Gekko japonicus | reverse complement strand
ATATTTAGCCGGTAGCGACTCCCTTGTAAATCTACCCATTAGATTTAGTCTTGCAATCCGGAGCAAGAGAGAAGAGATCCGCTCCATCTTCTACATGACAGCCCTTCAAATACTTGAAGACTGCAATCATGTCCCCTCTAAGCCTTCTCTTTCCCAGGCTAAAGATACCCATCTCTCTCAGCCTTTCCTCCTAAGACTTGGATTCCAACCCTCTCGCCATCCTGGTTGCCCTCTTCTGGACACGCTCGAGCTTGTCAACATCCCTCCTAAACTGTGGTGCCCAAAACTGGACACAGGACTCCAGGTGAGGCCTGACCATAGCAGAATAGAGCAGAATGACCACCTCCCGTGATTTGGACACAGTGCTTGATCGGGATCATGGAGAGGGGCCATAGCTCAGTGGAAGAACCCAGAAGTTCCCAGGTTCAATCACCAGGCACGGGTGATGTGAAAGACTTCTCCCCGAGACCATGGATGTCCACTACCAGCGGACAATATTGACTCTGGTGGACCAAGAGTCTGCTTCTCGTGCGTTCTCTAGTGCAAGCACTAATAACTGGTGTCGACGCCGAGTTATTTTTATAAAGTCGGGAAATGTAAGATTTGCCCAATCTCAGTGCAATCCACAGTTTCCCAGCTGCAACCTCCCTTTCTGCCTACGAGACCCTGGGCGTTATTACCAGCTCCGTGGGCTCTGCCTCACATCCTGGGTGCTGCCTTTGTTCTCTGCACCCACTCAGAGGAACCCTCTTTTATCAGTCGGCTTAGCTGGACACGGGGCTGGAAACAGATGCCTGGCCAGGAGGGTGGCCAATTCCCGATGGGGAAACTGCTG
>NW_015202923.1:0-838 GCF_001447785.1 Gekko japonicus | reverse complement strand
CATATGAACTGGTTTGAATGCTCAAAAGGCACCATGTGAACGCTTGGTTTTATTACTGCTGTGCAGATGCAGTTTGGATAGAAGAAAACGTTTTGAACCAACAATATCAGTAACCAAAATAAACTGTCTTTCGTCTGACAGGTCAAGCAGCCTGTTGACAGAACAGCATGACAATTTTGCAGAGAGTATCATTCATGGATGTGCAAATATATGAAATGTATTCATTTGAAATCTGTTTGAATGATCAGTTTTGTTCTGCTTCTGAAATATATCTTTTTTTTTAATGAGAGGGAAATTTAATCTCCCCATCTTTCTGCTCTTGACACTTAAAGCATCCAGAGCTCTGATTCTGCCACTGTGACCTCTTTTGGAAGATAACAGATGGATCATTTTTTCTCCCATAGGCATCAAAGACCTGAACATTTCCAGTTCCCTAACAACTTTGGCTGTTGGAAATTACAAAACAGTGTCCTTGTACATTATAAGCTCTTAATACAAACTCAGTTTATATTATAAAATGATATTTGAATAGTATCAATTATTAAATGCATATACTAATCACATATTTTCTGTTTAAAACCATGCAACTTTCCCAAGTTGCTTGCTCATTTGCATTTTGAAGGGGAAGACTGATTTATATTGACGATGCCCTTCACAATTAATGCAGTATTGCCCAATATGATCCCATATGCCAATTGTTGTTGTTGTTGTTGTTGAGTTGCACAGTTGCACAGTTAAGTCTGACTCTTCACGATCCCATGGACCACATCACAGCCAGGCCCTCCTGTTTTCTGTTGTCCTCTGGAGTATGCTTAATGTCATGTTCGTTGCATTGATA
>NW_015202922.1:0-832 GCF_001447785.1 Gekko japonicus | reverse complement strand
CAGGGTCATTGGTCTGCATCCCGGTGCTTTTGAGGGTGCAAGGTGCAGGAACAGAAGGCTTCTGTAGTCCCAGGTCCTCATCTGGCTTGACATACTTCTCAGGCACAAGGCTTCCCTTGGCCACAGTGTACCATCCATAGTCCAGTATAGGGCACTTCACTTAGGACCACAGCTCTGTCCATTGGCCTGGCATAGACTCTATACAGTCCAGCAAAGGCAGTGCTATTAAAATAGTCTTTAATAGTGCCATCTGAAGTGGCTTCATGGCAACATCCTTTGGTAGAGAGCAAGGCCTACATGTGCCACCTTCTTCTCACAAACAGCAAAGGGGGCAGTTGCAGCCCCAAGTTGTTACTGGGTGGCCATGTTCTTTTCCCAAAATTCACCATTTAAGATATGGCTGTTGTGGATGGCAATAACAAACCACCTCTTGAAAACCCTATGGGGTCACCATAAATCCACTAGAATTTGATGGCACTTTCTGTGTTGGTTCCTGTTATTCTCTTTTCTCTTCTAAAAGAAGGATTTCTCCTTCATTTCTCTTTGAGGAGAAACCAATGTACCCTTTGGTAACTTCAACCCTTGAAGTTGCTTTATGCCACACATCACATGTTATGTTATCTTAGCGGGAGGATATAACGTTTTGGGGAGACATGGGCTGGCTCTGTACATCTACAAAGTGGAATTCAGAAATTTTGCAGAATCTTCTTTCCTGCCTCTCCTCTTTGATTAAAACAGAACTTATTAGAAACAGACTCCAAATTCCTTTTTTAAAAAGTTTCAGGGGGAAATAGGAGAAACAGAAATTAAGAGAATATACCTTAACAACACT
>NW_015202921.1:0-837 GCF_001447785.1 Gekko japonicus | reverse complement strand
TGCCTGCTAATGTCATTGGGCATTTGAAATCATCCTACTTTCCAATTTATAGGACAGATGGACTCACATTCTAGGTGTATCTGAAGAAGGGAGCAGTGACTCATGAAAGCTCATGCCCTGCCACATGTTTTGTTTGTCTTTAAGGGGCCACCAAACTAGCAAACCTGAAACTAGCCAGCTTGAAGCTGTGGAATATGGGCCTCTGCCACACGTGGGGGGGGGAAGCACCAGCAAAGTGCGGCTTTTTAAAGCCGCACCAAAAGAGACATGCGGCGGCGGGATCACATAGATCCCCTGAACCGCCACGCACTTCCTCCCCGGCACGATCAGATGCCGGGGGGAAGCCACTGAAAGGGGAGCAAGGCAGCCAAACTGCGCATGTGTGCGCATGCGCAGTTCAGCTGGGAGCCTGGATTGCTCCGGACGACGGGCGCAGCGGCGATCCCATGGCCGCGCTTGATGCGGTGTTCCCAGTAAGTCCTTCTCTGGGGGGTGGTTCTTTTTTACTGTGGGTTTTCGGCCTGAAGGGCCGAATCGGGGACGGGTGCGCGCTGCTTCCCAGATGTTGTGGTGAGATCGCGCCCGTTTGCTGCGCCCTTGATCCGTCCCTCTCCCGGGCCAAAACCTTCCGTGTGACCGGGGCCACAGCTACTCCTCTTGATGCCTCAAGTAATTTAAAATAGGAATCTTATTAATATGCCTGCAGAGGATGAAGAACATGCATAAAAAGGCCCTCTGACTGGTTTCCACTGGCTCGATGTCAGGGACCCTGCGAAGAATTTCAGATAACAAATTTGTAGACTGGTCAAGTTCATAAAGGACGAGGTGGTGTACTTT
>NW_015202920.1:0-824 GCF_001447785.1 Gekko japonicus | reverse complement strand
ACTTCTAAGGACATCCAACATGTTTAGACCATTAAATGAACTTGAAAAGTTGCTATCCACTCAAGGAAAGCAAAAGAAATTACCACTAAAGTTATATGCAGTTTCCCAAAAGAATGAACAGAGATGGTGGACTATAAAATCAAATGGGAAGGGGATTTAGGTCTGAATATTCCATTAGAAAAGTGGGAAGAGCAATACAAGAGATAGCTAAAGTTTTATTAACATAGAAATTACAGAAAACTGCTTAAAGATGCTTTAAGATGGTATCTGAAACTTGTGAGAATGGCAAAAATTATAGGTACATCAAATTTATGCTGGAAGGGTGGCAAAGAGAGAGGTATATTCTTCCATTTACGGTGGTCATGTCCAAAGGTAAAGGAATAGTGGTCTATGATCCACAAAGAAATAGAGGTGATATTGGTGAAAACTTTTAGCAGAACTCATGGATAGGCTGAGGAAATACTAGAAAAACGTTTGTTACAACGTCACTGCAGCCAGAGTGACTTTTGCGCAAGAATGGAAGACGTCCTCAATACCAGAGATGGAGCTTAACAGCAGCTACCAAGTGTCCCAAACTCAAATTTCTGCTCACTGAGCTAAGTGTTCAGGATCATTTGAACAAATCAGCCTCCTCATCTAGTCTATCAATGTCCCATATATTAGCTCTCTTGTAAAGCAGCTTGCTGAACTAGGTGTCTGAGGTATGAAAGTGATTTCTCCCTTGATTAGTAATGTTCCACAGTTCACAACGATGTCTTAACATGTTACCTTCAAACAATTAATTTTATTTGCCTAAATATTATGTTTTATGTTAATCTCTTTTA
>NW_015202919.1:0-889 GCF_001447785.1 Gekko japonicus | reverse complement strand
TCTCAAGTGGATTCTCATTACAGTCAGGGCCGATGCCAGATTTTTTTGCACACTAGGCGAGGCTCCGTTTCAAAGCTGAAGAGCCAGCGCTGTCCGAAGACGTTTCCGTGGTCATGTGGCCGGCATGACTAAACACCAAGGCGCACGGAACGCTGTTACCTTCCCACCAAAGTGGTCTCAGATTCAGTTGTCATGTACACAGCTGACGGGCTGTCTTTGTTGGGTTATGTTGATGGGTCACAAGTCGTGTTGGATGGTCTTGGTGAATAGTCTTGATCAGGGCTGGTGCAAGGGTTTTTTTGCACACTAGGCGAGGCTACTTTCTGGCGCCCCCCCTCCATGCGCCTACCAATTTTCAAACATATGAAAAACACAAAACTTGAAATTGCTAATTTCTTTCTTTCTTTTTTAATTGTGAGAACAAGTAATACAATCTCTGGTTTTCTCTCTCAAACAGAAAAATACAAATCACAAAGCCTTTTGAAAAATCCTGTTAATTGTGATGTTGGGATTGAAGTCTCTTTAATGTTTCAATTTCAGGCCCATCAGAATCTCATTTTGTGTGCCTTTTCCTTAGCAAATTTTGTCACCAATTCCTTCAGGTCAAGCGCTGATGCTTCAGCATGTCCAAATGAAATATTTGCCAAACCAAGTAGTCTCTTTTGCAGCATTGTCGAGTGTATGTGTGTTTTTATACGCTTGAGTTTCGAGAAAGTGCTTCCTCCCTTCATCACTCCCACTTTTTTCCCCACTGACGGGAGTTGAAAGTAAGGGGAGGAGCCTGGCAACAATCTGTCTTGTTATGTCACCATTTAACAAAAAAATATAGTCACAGTCTAAATTGAGTCTTACCCAGAAGCTATGGGTCCCGGTCACACGGGCCGGATAT
>NW_015202918.1:0-925 GCF_001447785.1 Gekko japonicus | reverse complement strand
TTTATTTCAAAGACATATAAAAACCTTGTGGGCCCCAATAAAGCCTCATAAAATGTTCAAAATGACAAATGCACAAAAAAGAACAGTGGTTAAGACGCTGAACTGCAGGCTGTGGAAGGTCGGTAGTTCAGCAGTTCGAGACCC
This sequence comes from Gekko japonicus, assembly GCF_001447785.1. NCBI lineage: Eukaryota > Metazoa > Chordata > Lepidosauria > Squamata > Gekkonidae > Gekko > Gekko japonicus. The sequence continues at coordinate 781 of NW_015202918.1, read as the reverse complement.
GGGTGCCGCATGACGGAGTGACCCACCGTCTCGTTCCAGCTCCTGCCAACCTAGCAGTTCGAAAGCAAGAAATTGCAAGTAGATAAATAGGTACCACTTCGGTGGGAAGGTAACAGCGTTCTGTGCGCCTTGGTGTTTAGTCATGCCGGCCACATGACCACGGAAACGTCTTCGGACAGCGCTGGCTCTTCGGCTTTGAAACGGAGGTGAGCACCGCAACCCTAGAGTTGGATTCGACTGGCTTTCAAGCAAGGGAACCTTTACCTTTATGACCTGACACATTTCGGCTCACAGGAGCCTTCTTCAGAGGTCAAATAGTACAAAATACAAAATACACCATAGACTTTCCAGGAGCAAAGGGGACTCTGAGAGACACTTAATGCTGTGGGACCATGTTTGGATACCGCAGATGTTGCAACTGTGAACACTGCCATTCATCAGAAGCTGACCTAAGCTGGGAAAATGACAAAAACTCATCATCGTCGTCTATCAATTGGTCCAGTGTAAAAACCACACTACTTATCCACACCTTCCATCAAAAAGATTTCTTCCCAATTTTTCAGTCTGGATTGGCCCATATTGTTAATTTAGCATGTGAAAGTGGATCAGATTGATAATTGTTGTGACTTTGTGCACCGTAGTTCTCTAGCTGCAGAAACTGAAGGTGGAACAAGACCCACTCTAGCGTAAGGAGGCCTTAATGCATTCTATTTAGAGATGCCTTCAAAATATAGCCTCAAGTTATCTGTAGGTTTTTATTGTTGTTGTTCAGTCGCACAGT
>NW_015202917.1:0-885 GCF_001447785.1 Gekko japonicus | reverse complement strand
GGAGCTCCTGCTACCAGTAGAGCCCACCGCACCATGTTGCCTTGATACATAACAAGGTGCCCCATCTACAACTCCTTAGTCCTGTCAACTGTATCTGTGAATGTTGAAAAAAGTTTGAATTTAGAACTCATGGAGCAGAGGTTCCGGAGTGGCTTTTAGCCCCAAGGCCAGAACTCCAGAAGCCCTCTCACTGTTGCCCCCCCCCCCCGGCACCAAGAATACAGAGCATCCCTGCCCCAGACGGAGTGTCCCAACTATACTTTGCGCTCCGTATGTTTATCCAATTCCCTCTTAAAGCGGTCTTTGCTTGTAGCTGCCACCACTTGTAGCTGCCACGCCAGTTTGGTGTCGTGGTTAAGTGCGCAAACTCTAATCTGTGAGAAACGGGTTTGATTCCCCACTCCTCCACTTGCACCTGGCTGGATGACCTTGGGCAAGTCGTAGTTCTGATAAAGAGCTGTTTTCAAAAAAGAGCAGTTCCTGTCAAGAGCTCTCTCAGCCCCACCTGCCTCACAGGGTGTCTGTTGTGGGGAGGGGAAGGGAAAGGAATCTGTAAGCCGCTCTGAGACTCCTTTGGGTAGTGAAGGGCGGGGTATAAATCCAATCTCTTCTTCTTCTTCTTCTTCTTCCCTCGCTGATGGCTGGTGGGGTTCTCATCATCACCTACCTTTCTTCCATTATGGGATGCAAAGTGGCTTCCATCAGACGCCATTCCAGACACCAACGATTCACAGCCCTTCTTAGCTTCAGTAAGGCTGGTAGGTATCCATAGAAAAGAGTAAGGGTCCAGCACTAAAGACTAACAAAATTCGTGGTAAAGTATAAGCTTTCATGTGCATCTGAAGAAATGAGCAGTGACTCAGAGCTCTCTCAGCCCCGCCTACC
>NW_015202916.1:0-905 GCF_001447785.1 Gekko japonicus | reverse complement strand
TCTTCCATGGGATTTCCTTCAAAATTCTTCTCTCTTTGTCTTTAATTTTAAATACCTTATCGCAGGTTGCTCTCAAGATACGGTCTCTAATGGCACACTTTGTAAATTTTACATGAACTTCCCTTGGCATTTTTTTTTTGCATATGTTGAATTGACTCTATAAATCAGATCAATTTCTCTTGCAATCTCCTGAAATTTCTCTTCCAAAAATTCTACCAGGTCTTCTGCAACTACTGTTGTCAAGTCTTCTCCTTTTTGCTCCGGAACATTCTGGAATCTGCCTCGCCATTTCAAGTTTAATTAGTCCTAAGTAGTTTTTATTGAATATCTACCTTGTCTAACCTTTGTGTTGCCATTTCAGCTTTTGTATCCACTATTTTAATTTGCTGGGCCATTTCTTGGGTCCCAAACTTATTTCTGCTAATTGAGTTTGAAAATCATTAATTTTCCCTTTCAATTCCGAGACTTCTGTGTTCAAATTTTTAATTTGTTCTGTCACTTGAGCCAAAGCATTCTGTATTTGTCCCATACCTGACTGAAACATAGATTGTTTTGTAAGTCTGTCAGTGCTTCTTGTGCTAACATACTTCCTATTGCTTTGGATTGTGTTGGCGATGAAACAGCAGAGGATGAGGGAGTATATTTTTTCACTTGTTTACTCATTTAATCAAAAATAGAGATCAATTTAAGTGCCCCAATATTTGTTTACCCCAGATTAATAATTTCTATTTCAATATTCAAAATAAGAAATGCAATTAACCCAGCCATAATCACACAACATCTAACAGTTCAAAATATATTGATTAATAAGAATACCCCTATCAAAATAATGGACATGACATTCAGTAAATATGTATCATTCAGTAAATATGTATCAACAGAGGTCATTTCATAGAAAAAGAGGT
>NW_015202915.1:0-838 GCF_001447785.1 Gekko japonicus | reverse complement strand
CCCCTCCCCTCTGTTGGAGGCAGGGTGCATAAAGCAGCACGTGAGCTGCCTGGTGTCCGATCCCCACAGCTATCAGTCCAATACACGTTTAAGCAAAGTAGTATTTTATTGAAGCCATGATAGAACAGGAGCGAGTTCACTGTTTAGAATAACTGGGACGGGCAGGACATGGGATAATGAAGCACATTCAAAACCTACAATAACCCAGGTTTCAAATTCTGTCATAAAACGCTGGAAATGTTGGGTGGATTTCAAGTATTTTGAAATATTCATCCCACCTCCTGTGCCAGGATGGCATCCAATGGGGAGTCTGGGACAGGAGATGAAACCTGCTGCCTTGATTTGGATTCTGTGTGCTACTTGTGGGATGGTACACCACACAGCTCCAAAACACCCGACATGCCTCCAGACCCCCTTCTTTTCAGACACTCAGTGTGGACCAAACTGTAACCCGACCATTGGGTCTGCTGACCTCTCCCCTCCCCTCTGTTGGAGGCAGGGTGCAGAAAGCAACACGTGAGCTGCCTGGCTGACCAATGCTGGGTGAAATTGCCCAGAGTCTTTCCCTCCTCCCCTTCTTCCGTAGAGAAACAATAAGCGCTACAACTAAAGGCCATGAGCAGTAATTAGCATTGGCCAAATTCTCCACCAATTGCCCAATTTATAAACTGCTATTCAGAGGTTTACTGCCTCTGAACAACTGGTGGGCCGTGTACGTGTCTAGTAGCTTCCAATGCCTCTTGCGGCACTGAGTTCCATGGGTTAACGAAGAACTATGCTGATTCGACTGTCCCTCACCTTCACAGACGAACATTCTGCCCTTCCCCGCACCCACCTT
>NW_015202914.1:0-830 GCF_001447785.1 Gekko japonicus | reverse complement strand
ATGTTCTAGAGAAGTGCCACTACCATTCGCCTTTATTTATAAGGGAGATGGTATGCTGAGATGTGCTGAATTTGACATCTTGTGCTTCAACACAACACAATATTCATGGCTGACATACTGTTAAAGGACAAAGGAAATACAGTTGTGTTTGTGTGTATCTCAGACATAGACTGGTGTAATGTTCTGAGCAGATGAAGGACTTGGCAAGAGACTAACTCTTGGGACTAAGGTTGTTTCCAGAAAAATCTATTTAAAAAGGGATGGTTGTTTTTATTGTTTATTGACGCACTTTTGTATTTCATATCCTAACTTTGTTTTTGTTATCTTTCATGTCTTAATCTGGCTGTTGCAGATTTTATAACATCAAATGCAAAACAAAGCAAACAAAAAACCACAGGCACAACATTGTCTTTTTCTGGACCTGAACCATTCTCCTTACTTCAGTCAGCTGCTTGTGCGTGGTCAAGTTTGTTCTATTGGTGGTAGTTTTTAATGGAAGGGGTTTTGGTTTGGAACTGCAGTCTTAAAACTATTGCCTAAAACATCTTCCTCCCCCACACCACTTTTTATTTTTTTGTTTCATCTAGCCTATTAAAGGATTCTGGTCCTAATAGAATTATGTGGATTGTGTTCTTGGTTTTGGATTTTGCTTTTGGACAACAGAGCTGTAAACAAACCCATGAGTGGCCCAGGAAAACCAATTTAGAATGGGAAAATTGAGGCAGAGAAAGGGTAAAGCACTCACCCCACTACCAATGCTTCTCTGCTCTCAGACTCAAAGTCAAACTCAGTGTTACATTTAACGTAAGAACGTAAGAGAAGCCAATGTT
>NW_015202913.1:0-847 GCF_001447785.1 Gekko japonicus | reverse complement strand
GTGAAAAGATATTAAAAACCTCAGACGAAAAACCTTTAAGATTTCAAGGAACAGAAATCAGAATGCTGAAAGATGTCCCTTGGAGAGTGAGGGGGAAAAGGCAAAAGTACATAAAACTTGTGAAGTGTTTAAAGAAGAATGATGTTGCTTATAGATGGTTATTACTGGAAGACTTTTTCTTTGTGTATCAGGGTAAAAGACAGAAAATTAACTCAATTTTTAAATTGGGTGATTTTATGAAAACATATGGAGAAGAATTAGAATTACAAGAGAATGAGACAAATTGAACCGAAGAAGAAGAAGAAAGTCAGGAACAGGGTGCATCGAACATGGAAAAAACTAACAGATGAGGAGGAGCCAAAGGGAGCGTTATTCCATTGCAACTACTTAAGAGATTTCAACAGAGAAGCATAAAGGATAGTTTAAAAAAGGAAATATGGAGAGTAGTAAATTAAAAATAATTTCAATAAACGTAAATGGTCTTAACGCGCCAAAAAAAGAAGACAAATTTTCCATCAAATAAAAAAGATGAAGTTATACGTGATATGTTTGCAGGAGATGCACATTAAATATTTAGAACAAAATTTTTTTGAAAACAAAAGGCTCGACAAAGCATTTATTTCAGCCGATAAGCAAAAAAAAAGTGTAGTAATCTATGCCAAAGAATCTTTACACCCAGAATTGATCTATGACTTGGGGGATGGAAGGATCTTATTAGTACAAATCCAAAGACAAGCTAAAACTTTGTTTGTAGTTTAAAGTTTTATTGCTTTATATATATATATAAGTAGTACACAGTTACTTTACATCCGTTTGCATTACATTACAAGTCAGAGTCATTTTCCTT
>NW_015202912.1:0-843 GCF_001447785.1 Gekko japonicus | reverse complement strand
TTACCTAGAGAGCCAGCATGGTGTAGTGGCGAAAATGCCAGACTAGGATTTGGGAAACCCAGGTCTGAATTCCCACTGGCACCGTGGAAGCTCACTGGGTGACCTTGGGCCAGTCACCCAGTCTCCACCTGACCTACCTCACAGGGTTGTTGTGAGGATCAAACAGGAGAGGAGAAGGATGTAAGCTGCTTTGGGTCCCCATTGAGGGGTGATAGGTGGGATATGAAGTAAATATTTAACCCAGGTGCAGCATCACCTGGAACCACCACGTTAGAGGTTTAAACAAAAGAGCAGGAAAGGGTGGGAGGGACTGCAGGAAAATCCAGGAGAAAGTGTGAGACCTTCCTCCGTTCTTATGGCTTGTTTGCCGAGACATTTGCATTTGCATGCAGTTGTGTGCCTTATCTTGCCTTGCATTTGCTTGCATTTGGATGGGTTATCTTGCTCTGACCCTGGGCTAGCCTGAACTTATCAGATCTCAGAAGCTAAGCAGGGTCAAGCCCTGGTTAGCACTTGGACAGGGGATCAACGAGGAAGTCAGGGGGTGCTGCGCAGAGGAAGGCAAAGGCAAATGACCTCTGCTCGTCTCTTGCATTTAAAAACTTCACAGGGCCACAGCACGTCAGCTGTGACTTAACGCCTCTTTACGTGCATGCATTATCTTGTTTTTCTGTATTGCTTTCTAATCTCTGGATTCCAGTCTTTGTGTTTCTCATCCTGTTTTATACTGCAGTTATTGCAGCCTTTTCTAACTTTCCATTCCAATCATCTCATACTCGTCATTCTATGTTTTATGCGGTTCCTATTGCATTCTCTATTGTGTTGGTAGAGTGCAGACCGGAA
>NW_015202911.1:0-847 GCF_001447785.1 Gekko japonicus | reverse complement strand
CCCTTCAAGATCTGAAGCCATTTGAGGGCCAGCCAAAGCTAGTATGCTGTTCTCTGTTTTAGCATGGACCCTGACCTGGATAGCCCAGCCTAGCCCAATTTCATCCGATCTTGGAAGCTAAGTAGGGTCAGCCTTGGTCAGTATTTGGATGGGAGACCTCCAAGGAATACACAGAGGCAGGCAATGGCAGACCACCTCTGAACGTCTCTTGCCTTGAAAACCCCACTAGGCATTGCCGTAGGTCAGTTGTGACTTGAGAGCCAAAAACAACCAAACACATTTCAGCATGGTATACTTGTTCAGGTGCTGGACTAGGAGACCCAGGTTCGAATCTCCATTCTGCCATGGAAGTTACCTGGGTGCCCTTGAGCCAATCACACTCTCACAGGCTAAACTCTCTCATAGGGTTGTTGTGGTGAGGGTAAAACAGAGGAAGGGAGAATGGGTCCCCATAGGTGAGAAAAGTGGAACCACACCTGGATTGCCCAGGCTAGCCCGATCTCGTCAGATCTCAGAAGCTAAGCAGGGTCGCTCCTGGTTAGTACCTGGATGGGTGACCATCAAGGAATACCTGGGGCATGACACAGACGCAGGCAATGGCAAATCATGTCTGAAACATCTCTTACCTTAAAAACAAGTCTCGCTCGCCACCTAGTGGTGCATAATGCTAAAAGAGCTAGAACATCTGGCTGCCAGACAATCTGAATCTACCTGGCTATACTACACCCAATGCCATACGATAATAATAACTATTACTAGAAAAGTGGAATATAAGTACATAAACACTGTGTCTGGCAGCAGCTCTCCAGAGCCTCGTGGTGCAAAAAGTCCTGCCAACATCTGCTCC
>NW_015202910.1:0-762 GCF_001447785.1 Gekko japonicus | reverse complement strand
TCCATTCCAAAACTATGTAGGGCTCTAAATGTCAAAACCAGCACCTTGATTTAGGCTTGGAAGCAGATCAGAAACCAGTATAATTGCTATAGGATTGGGGTTATGTAATCACGGTAACTGGCCCCAACCATCAGTCTAGCCACAGCATTCTGCACTAGTTACAGCCCCTGAACTAGGGTAATCCCAAATAGACCACATTGCAATAAGGCCATAAGAACATAGGTGGTAGGTCTCTCCAAGGATCTTAACCACATCCTTGGGATCTACAGAGTAGAAGATATCCGAATGAATTGGATAAGCAGGTGCCAAAAGTACATAATCTGAACATGCAGCCATGCCAATGTCTAAACCAGAGTGGATCTGGGTAATTTTGTCTGCAAAGTAAGTAGCAAATTGATCACAGCAAGCTGTCATATGGTCAGAATTCAACTACCTGTGGCTATGATGTAAAACCCTGTGAACCACACAGAGTAGCTCAGGTGGACAATTACATGCAGGTGCAATGGTGGTGGAGAAATGTTGCCTTTTTTCCATCACCACCACCACCATGGAATAGGCTCTAATTGGGGTTCTATGCCATGTTTGATCAGTCTCTCTTTGAGTTTTCCACCAGTGGCCCTGTAGCCATTGTCCCTCCTGTTTCATCACCATCTGTTCCCCAGGAAACCAGGGAGACTACTTGGCTCTGTCTGGGGGGGAGAGGGCACTTAGGGATGATTGTGTCAAGAGCCTGGACCATTTCTGTATTCTAGGGAGTGGTTA
>NW_015202909.1:0-820 GCF_001447785.1 Gekko japonicus | reverse complement strand
CCGGGTGGCGGATTCCTGCACATTTGGGGCGGGGGTGGGACGCATTCGGGGAAGCCAATTGAAGCCAATGAAGGGGTGTGCAGGTGATTTGGCTGCTGCAGAACTAAAATTAGTTTGCACTGGAGCCCTCCTTCCTGACTTAAGGCAAAAACGGAGCTGGAGGCTAAAGAGCAGTGAGCTGGCTCACATTGACTCAGCTTAGAGGGAACACCCAGACATGGGAACGAGGCCAGAGACCCCACCCTCCAGTGCCACGCTTGGGGGGTGGGACTGATCTCTGCCAGCTGGTGGGGGGTGGGTGGGCTGTAGTCCTCGGAGGACTTGAGTCCCACCTGGAGGGTGAGAACCAGTGTTCCCTCTAAGTTGAGTCAGTGTGAGCCCGCTCACCATTTTTTTAGCCTCCGGCTCACACGCTTTTGTCTCATCACAGGAAGGAGGGCTCCAGTCTAGAGCAAACTAATTCATGCAGCAGCCAAATCGCTCGCTCAGAACTTCAATGCAAATGGCTCACAGAGTAGAATTTTTGCTCACAAGACTCCACAGCTAAGAGGGAACACTGGCACTGGGATTCAGAGGTTGACTGCCTCTGAACATGGAAGTTCCCTGTAGTCATCATGGCTAGTAACCACTGATATCGACCAACAGCTCACAAAGTAGGATTCTTGCTCACAGGACTCCACAGCGTAGAGGGAGCGTTGGTGAGAACCCTGCTCGGCACCAGTTTTGCGCGGCTCTGGAAGCGGAATCTGTCCCCTTTCCAAGAAATGTCCCAACATGGAGATGGCATCCCTGTGCATTCGGCAGAGTTTGTTTGCTGTCT
>NW_015202908.1:0-823 GCF_001447785.1 Gekko japonicus | reverse complement strand
CAGCTTAGAGGGAACATTGACAGACACTAGTCAGTAGGTGTCCACCCCATAACTGGCTTAGCCCTAACACAGCTTGCTGTTTTCAAGGCAGCAGAGTTGCTTTCAAGCCAAAAAAAGTCACCATTAAAGAATGACATTGCCTTCACCTCTATTGATCTGTTTAGATGCGAGAAAACCTAACAGCAGCTGGAAGACTTACAGGGCTGCTTTGGGCAAGATGTTGAGCACTTTTTAAATGTGAAGCATCACATGTGACTGTGAGGCATAAATTGGCTCTTGTTTCTATCAGGTTTGTAATGCGAATGTAAAGCCTACACAGTCTGGGATGTTCATTTACATTATGCACATGCACAGTGGTTTCCATCCCCTGCTTCTGCCTTCTGTCCCAGACAGTTGCCCCCTCTCCAGTCCACAACCATTTCTGAAGAGATGGGAAGTCATGTGCCACAGCAATGGCACTTTAAACAGATAGGTTCCAACTGGGCCTCTGTTTGCTGTAAATTACTGATCTTCCCTGCTGTGGTTTCCTGCTGGACTTGTTGGGGACTGTAATTTTTGCAGCCTCCCAAACCGAATCAGAAGGGCAGGAAAATTACAATCATCGTTCACCCCCAGAAACCGATGGTGTTCCAACTGCGAACTGCTGCTCATGATGAGAAAATGAATGCCCTTAGCTGTGTGGATGCAGCTACAAATGAAATACTGTTTGTTTTGCCCTGACCTGGACAGCCTAGACAAGCCCAATGTCGCCATTTCTCAGAAGCTAAGCAGGACCGACCCTTGCAAGTTCTTGGAAGCAGGGGTCGTTTCGCAGAAAAAGAGC
>NW_015202907.1:0-842 GCF_001447785.1 Gekko japonicus | reverse complement strand
TATACTTAAAATACATTTTTGAAAAAGTACGGCATGATTTTGGAAAGAAGATATTTGCTCACTTACTTCTGAACCTAAATTCCGTATTATGTTCCCCACTGCATTCAGGGTCCCAAAATCAATTGACCCTCCCGGGTCCCAAGGACACCAGGCTGTCCATAACCAGGGCCAGGGCCTTCTTGGTGGTGGCTCCGTACTGGTGGAATGAGCTCCCAGAAGAGATCAGGGCCCTGGGGGACCTTTTACAGTTCCGCAGGGCCTGCAAGACGGAGCTCTTCCAGCAGGCCTTAAATCAAGGAGCCGCCTCCAATAACAACTGGAAGGTATAGAGCCCTGTCCCCTGGTTTCCACCATCTACAGCCTGTGCATGCTGCACATACATAAACAGACCAATGAGCTGACCATCAAGACAGACCACCGAATATATCAACATGACTGTTACTGCCATCTTAAGCAATATTATTAGCATAGATCTTTACTAGCACTTTATGATAATGAATTGTTTTAGAAGGTTTTATTATTCTTACAATTGTTATTTATGTGTTTTTATCTTTTATGTAAGCCATCCTGAGCCTGCTTCAGTGGGGAGGGCGGGGTATAAATTGAACGAATAAATAAATAAATAAATAAAGTGTCTCCTGTTCTGTCAAAAATAATTTCCCCAACAATAAGAGTTCTACAGGGCTACTCTGAAACACTGTCCTATTCTCTCTATCTTTTTCTTTACTTTCTTCTGAGTCTGCTACACCTTTTTTATCCCCTCCTTCCTGAACCTCTCACTCTGCTTTACTCTGACATGATTTCACTCCCCACACCCTTGCAGGCTTTTAAAATCAGGATTC
>NW_015202906.1:0-681 GCF_001447785.1 Gekko japonicus | reverse complement strand
TCTGGTTCTTTGTTAGCGGCGATCTAACATTGTCCTTTAAAGCTGAGTGTGTCCCCCCCCCCCGATATTGAGGAAGCACAATTAACTTCCCCATGATTCAGAATGTAGCAGTTTCTCAAAAATAGAACATTTAGATCTTAACAGCTATTAACCTCTACCCATAAAATTAACATGTGGAAATCAGTGGCACAGGAAGTGGTGGCTACAAACATAGCTTCAAGAGGGGATTGGATAAACATACGGAGCAGAGGTCCATCAGTGGCTTTTAACCACAAGGTATGGGTGGAACACTGTCTGGGGCAGTGATGCTCTGTATTCTTGGTGCTTGGGGGGGGGGACAGTGGGAGGGCTTCTGGAGTTCTGGCCCCGCTGGTAGACCTCCTGATGGCACCTGGGTTTTGGCCACCGTGTGACACAGAGTGTTGGACCGGATGGGCCATTGGCCTGATCAACATGGCTTCTCTTATGTTTTTAGGTGGTCAAACAGTACCATTACTCAATGGATTCTCATTCTGCAGCCTCTATTGTAATGGTCTGGATTCTAATGGCCTCATGATAAAGTCCTGTTTTATAAAGCTAAGCAGATCAAGCCTAGTAAAATCCCTGCGTGAGAGGCTGATAGGCAAGTTGATGTGAAATAAAAAATAAGAGAGAGTTCCATAAGCAGTGTGTACAACAACC
>NW_015202905.1:0-850 GCF_001447785.1 Gekko japonicus | reverse complement strand
TTGCAGGTAACTGCAAAGAAATTTCAGATTCCCCTTTTCATTTTCAACTTCTACTGTAACTTCAGCTTTAACTTCTGCAGTCAGTTCTAAAATTGGTTTATTGGCAGTGACAGTAACAAATGGATGCTGGAGTAGTTCAGCAGTGTTCTCTCTGGCATCTACATTCTTCTCCAAACAATTTTTTAACAAGTCTTTATAGTCAGCTTTGGCCAATGAAATCAAGTTATCAAAATAGTTGTCATCTTGAAACCAAGCAACTCAAATGACTTCTCTTTCTGAGGCATCAGGCTTCTAAATTTCTTTCTGAAGTGATCAGCACTTAATCGGAATCTGTCATATACTGCCTCTTTAAATTCATCATAGACAACAGGCTTATCTGAGGGAAATGTGTTATAAATTTCAGCTAATTCCCCTCTAATTAAACTGGGTAAATACTTCATATATTGTGTTTCTGGTATTCCCCAATTTTGAGCAGATTTTTCAAAAGTAAACAAGAAGATTTGTGGATCTTCTCCTGTCAGATATACCATGAAATCTTTTGGTGTAACTCGAGGAAATTCATGTCTAAAATCAGGGTTTCCCTCCTTTTTCCCCTCGTTTAGGTCTCTTTCTAATTGTAATTCTTTGTTCCTAAGTGCTGTTTCCAGTTCCAAATTATTTAGCTTTAAATTCTGCTTCAACTTTTTTTTCTGCTTCAACTTTTAACTTTTCTCTCAGAAACTCCCAAGTATTCTGGACTGGCGTTAAACATTCCCTCAGGGTTTCTCTCAGCTTTGTTTTTCCTAGTCTTCACAGTACTTTGAATCAACATAACTCTCATTTCTACTACACTTTTGCCTTCATGAGGTAA
>NW_015202904.1:0-852 GCF_001447785.1 Gekko japonicus | reverse complement strand
ACATTCTATGATTCTATGATCTTTGCCAAACTCTCTCCCTCCCCATCCGGCTGGCTGAGTAATCTCAGGCTCTAGCAGATGGGGCTGGCGTCCTCCAGGTGAGATTTGGCCGGGCCCACAGCTACAGTGGGGCAACTTGGGGATAGGCCCCCTGACTTACTGGCAGAGCCCCACAACTTCCCATCCGGCCCAGGGCCCCCGAATGGCGGACGGTGCAGGGAAGGAGCCAGGTATCCCTTTAATTCAATTAGCCTGTGCCCCCTAAGGAATTTAAATGCCCCCCCCGACTTCAACAATCCTGGCTACAGGCCTGGATTTGGCGCTCTCCAGAAATTACAACCCACCTCCAGAAAACAGAGATCGGCGCCCCCTGGAGAGAACGGCTGCTTGGGAGGGCGGACTCTGTACCCCCCCCTCCCTGACCTCTCCTGGACCCAACCCCCAAATCTCCAGGAATCGCCAAACCCGGACTCAGAAAGCCAATAAGATGAAGCTCAGACGTTCGAAATACGAGTTCCGATGACCCGGGATTGCTTTCAGACCACAGAAGGAAAGGAGATGGTGTACCAGCTTCTGTCTTGGGAATTCCTGGAGATTTGTCAGTGGAGCCTGCGGAGGGCGGTGTTTGGGGAGGGTTAGGGAATGCCATAGAGTCCACCCTCCAAACCGGTCTTTTTCTCCAGGGAAACGGATCTCTGTCATCTCGGGATCAGCTGTAATTCCAGGAGATCTCCAGGCCCCGCCTGGGGGTTGGCAAGCCTGTTAACCAACCCACCTCCACTTGGTGTTGCTATTTGAAACCAGGGCTCTCTGCTCAGATATTCACATTTAGAAGAAGAGGAGGAGGAGGAG
>NW_015202903.1:0-881 GCF_001447785.1 Gekko japonicus | reverse complement strand
GCGGGGCTGAGGTTCCTCGTGCGGTGCGGTGTGGCTTTTGCGCGATGCGGGGCACGGCGGAGCAGGAACGGAGCTTAGCGATCCGCTGGTGCAAGCCAGGCCAGACTCAGCGGGATCCCATCCTCATCGCCACTGAAAAGTACTGGGTTCGCCACATGGAGGACTCAGACGACGACATGCGGTTGCACACGTTTATTGTGTACTTAACATAAGAACACACAACGGCCCTGCAAGGCCAACTATATACACTCCCACCCCTGGGCCTCCCACTCCATTGGAGGGTTTGAATTTCCCACCAAGAAGCCCATTGGTCAGCTGGGGGGGGACTAGGATCCTAGGTCCCATTGTCTTTCTGGAGCCAAGCTCCTGTCTTGCTTGTGGCCGCCCTGTGGCGGGCTGCATACATAACAAAGGGAGTACTTCTTCACCCAAAGAGTGACGAACACGTGGAATTCACTGCCACAGGAGGTGGTGGCGGCTTCAAGCACGGACGGCTTCAAGAGGAGATTGGATAAACAAATGGAGCAGAGGTTCCTCAGTAGCTATTAGCCGCAAGGAATAGATGGAACAGTATTAACCGAGGCAATGATGCTCTGTCTTCTTCGTGCTTGGGGAGGCAAGAGTGGGAGGGCTTCTGGAGTTTTGGCCCCACTGGTGGACCTCCTGATGGCACCTGGGTTTTGGCCACTGTGCGACACAGAGTGTTGGACTAGGTGAGCCATTGGTCTGGTGACTGGAGGATTGGCTACATTAGGGGTGTGTGGCCTAATATGCAAAGGAGTTCCTGCTACAAAAAGAGCTCTGGCCTGGTCTAACATGGCTTCTCTTCTGTTCTTTTATTCTTAAGACAAGTAAATCAATGGGAATGTGGCATCCAGTGA
>NW_015202902.1:0-899 GCF_001447785.1 Gekko japonicus | reverse complement strand
CGGGGTATAAATCCAGTCTCCTCCTTCGTCATCTTCATCTTCTGGGCCTGGAAGTCATGGTGACTTCTGGTAACTCTTAGTGGGGCTAGGACGTTTCAGAGAGGTGGCTTTGATATTGCCTGCTCCTGTGTCCCAGACGACCGACAGCCTGACAGGAGCCTGGACTAAGGGGTAGGCAACCATTCAGATGCCGAGAGAACGTCTCCATCTTTTATTACGTCTATGTTCTGAGTAGTTATGGTTTTATATACTGTGATTTTAACTTAATTTTGTTCTTTGAGCATATTTTGGAGTTTTAATGTATACATTTATATGTATGTTCTGTAAGCCTGCTACAGCGGGGAGTGCAGGGAAATTTTTTAAATAAAATCAAATGTTTCGGTTGCCTGCATCCCTCCTCTTGTGATAGATCAGACTGCGCATCTGCTGGACCTCCTGATGGCACCTGTTATTTTTGGCCACTGTGTGACAAGAGTGTTGGACTGGATAGGCCATTGGCCTGATCCAACATTGGCTTCTCTTATGTTCTTGGTATGCTTTGGCGGTCTCCCTTCCAAGTACTTGCCAGGGTCAGCCTGGCTGAGTTCCCGAGATCTGATGAGATCAGGCTTGCCTGGGCTATCCAGGTCAGGGCAACTACTCGAGATCTGATTGGCCGTGCAGATTTTTAAAAACATTGGTTTGGCAGCAGCTGCCACCACAGCACCAAGGAGCTTCACTGTGTTACTGAAGTCATACTGTGGCAATCATTCTGTGGCTGGCTCCGCCTCCTGGGGCAGCCATTTTGTTGCTGCACCCACCACACCGTGTCAGAATTCCGAATGTGTCCGCAGGCTCAGAAAAGTCAGGGACCCCTGTTCTAGTGCCTCATGTTCAAAGGCTGCTCCTCCCTAGATCGT
>NW_015202901.1:0-851 GCF_001447785.1 Gekko japonicus | reverse complement strand
GGGACTCCCCAAGACCAAAGGGAATCGGGCTGTTGGAGTCACCACAAACATTCGGTGTTCCCAGTGGCCCCCGCCTCCATCCACGGTGGAACTGTCTGGAACTTACACAGCTCTTTCATGGTCAAGCCATCCATCTGCGTGAAGACTATGGGCTCTGGAAGCTTTTCGAGTCCCCAGCCCCGTCACCAGTGAAGGGCTGATTAAGTCTCTAGCACACCCCAAGTCAATCAGAGCCCTCACCCTCACATGGGTCCCCAACTCAGGGTTTAACAGAGTCTCAGTCACAAAAAAGAGGGGAAGGTAGTTGCTCACCATACGTGGTGCCAGATGCTCTAGGACCTGTTGCTTTGCGCCTTTCACAACAGGCCCTGGCTGTTTCCTGCCAGCTTATTCTTCTCCTCACTGCTGGAGGTGGGTTCGCCCTCTTGAACTGCGAACTGCAGAGCCCTCTGGAACTTTGGCTTCAGGGAGCTCTTCTTCGGTGGGGGGTCTTGGTGCTTCCTCTCGGTCTCCTTCCCCCCGGTCAGAAAGGGAGCCCCCCCCCTTTGCAAGATGCAGCATAATGGCTGGCTTTCCCACATCTGAGGTAAACCCCTGGTGCCGGTGTTGCTCTCTCATCCCCTCTCGGGGTCTGGACACCTTGCCCTTCGACACTGGGGTCCCGGTCTTCAGGTGGCAAACTGTATGGCCGATCTTGATCATCTGGATCCAGGCCTCAGCATCCGCTGCTTCTCGCATCCATGCAAGCAGGTAGACCGGGTGGGTGCTGCAGAGAATCATCTCCCAGATCTCAGCCCCAGGCGGTACTATTCAGCCAGTACCCCATCCTTGGATCTTGGCCGCATACCTTT
>NW_015202900.1:0-845 GCF_001447785.1 Gekko japonicus | reverse complement strand
TATTTTTCCTTGCCAGTACACGATCCTATACTGAAAAGGGCCAAGACTCATCCCTTCCATGCCATACAGCAACCAGGGTTCAGCTGATGTTTCCTTCTAGATGACTTTTGGGGTGGTTAAGCTTCATTCACCCTTAGGTATTTCAGGGTGCTCATCAATTTCACTACTAAGTAACAGCAGCCTACAGTATTCCTAGTGAAATCCAGGAAGGGTCTCCCAAGTCACAATGGCCAGGCTTTATTAATGCTAATCCTCTGACAAGACATTATGGAACTGGTGAAGAAAGGCCTCTCACTGCCAATTTGACGTGAACCACAAAAATCCCTGCTTGGTCATGAAGAAATTAGTTTATTCCTTAGGTGCTGGCTGAGCTGGGCCAATTTGCAACGGGGGGGGGGGACTTGCAAGGACTTGAGGGGAGCACCTCACTTTCTCCTACATTGCCTCACTATGCTATATCTTCTTTTTCTCCTCCTAGCAACTCCCAAATCCTTACCTTTTCCTTCTCCCTTTTCTTTCACACCCACCTACCAGTCCCCATCTTATTTATTTATCATATTTATAGCCTGCCCATCCTGCAAGCGGGCTCAGGGCAGATAATATCATATCAACAATACAATAAATATAGTTGAAAATTTAAAACAGAATAATAAACATTAAAATTGGTGGTCACAGCTCAAAACAAAAATCAGCTGGCTGCGAGAGGTTCCATGGCCCATTCGTAACAGATGAGTAATGGCCAATTGTCAGTGGGTGGATGACAACAACAACAAAGAGGCCATACATGGATGCCCACTGGCTCAGCTAAAGGCCTGGTGGAACAGCTATGTCTTGCAGGCCCTGCA
>NW_015202899.1:0-845 GCF_001447785.1 Gekko japonicus | reverse complement strand
TTTTGCCACTCATATCCCTGGGGAACTGTAGGCACCAAACATAGGACGTGGAAAGCAGTAACAGCAGAATTGTTTCATGTGGCCCATCAGGGGATGGGAAGGGGAAGCTATTTAAAGCCATCTTGCCTTTCATGGTGCAGTTTTGCTGTGGAGTTGAGTAGGGTTGGACACTGAATCAGTTCACAAACTAAAGTTTGTGATGAATTTTGGCTGGCTCGTGGTTTGCGAAGTGAAGTTCTTGGCAGGTCAACTGGCATGAAATTTCCATGAAATTTCCAGCTGTTCATGGTGGTTTGCGCCAGTTCCCAAATGGCTATATTTCTAAATAGACTGTCTCCATTCAATATATCTGTTTACCCAACTTCACAGCAACAGGGGGGTGGAACTTGGAGGGTATGTAGAGGAGCATCCAGGGGAAATCCCCTGTGACTTTGGTATCTGTAGCTTGCACAGGATCCGTTCTATATACTCCTGAACCTCCTGAACTTGCACCTGTCAAAATTACCACATGCCATTTCCCTAGAAAGCACTTTCCTGGGGGCACCTTCTTGGGGGGAATTCAAACCCCATAAATCCAATCCTCACCAAACTTGGACGGCTGGTAGTGGAGAGTCCACCAGAGATCCTGGGCATGTTTGGAGTTTCTAGCATGGGGGGGGGGGCATTCTACTGGGTCACAAACCTCATGAACTGAACCAGGCATGCCAAGAACCATGAACCAAACTGCATTTTCCCAGTTCGTCCCCATCCCTAGATTTTAGAACTGCTAGTCAAGAAATGGCCAGCTGTGGGGCTTTTCTCCCTGATTTGTGAAGGTTTGTTGGCTTTGTGGAGTTTTAGAGCCT
>NW_015202898.1:0-846 GCF_001447785.1 Gekko japonicus | reverse complement strand
CATTGGCTTCTCTTAGGTTCTCTTATGTTTGGCCCACCCGTGATGCTCTTCCAAACTGGTTTCAAAACTGGAACTGGGTGTTCTCTTCATTAGAGCTAGCAAGAATGTCGAAAACGTAATGCCAAACCACGATAAAGAAAGGAAGCGGAAGTCTGGGCGAGATAAGGGCCCACCAAAGGAAGATCACTGTCTCCTGGGCTCCTTGAGATTGCCCAACTGCGGGGTGCCACCGGCGTGTTCTGCTCTGGCGTTACCATTCTGATAGCGCTGGTGCTTGTGCGTCATTAAATAATAACCCTCTGAATGCGCTTTCCACTCTGCTGTTTCCACTCACAACCAATGCACCCTCTACGCTGTGGAGTCTTGTGAGCAGAAATCCTACTTTGTGAGCTCCTGGCATTCAAGTTGTGAGCGAGCGATTTGGCCGCTGCGTCAATTAGTTTGCTCTGGAGCCCCCTCCTTCCTGAGCGGTGACAAAAATGTGTGAGCCGGAGGGTGAAAAACTGTGAGCGAGCGCACACTAACTCAGCTGAGAGGGAACACTGCTCACAACCACCTGGGAGAATCATTACCTTTGTTGACACGCTTCTCCCTCTTCTATAAATTCCACCCGGCTTTTTTTTTCCCTCTTGTCTTCCCAAGCATGTTCTGGAAAAGGAAGCTAACCTCTTCAGCGCATCCATGACTCAGAATTTCCTGGAGCGACAATATAATGAAATTTGTTTGGGAGAGGGGGGGGAGTCATGTAACACGAGAATTCCAAGGCCGAAAAAAGAAGGAGAGTCCTATTCAGTCAAGGGAGTCTCCTGATGAGGACTGCGAAGAGAGAACAAGTGCTTGTTAAAA
>NW_015202897.1:0-875 GCF_001447785.1 Gekko japonicus | reverse complement strand
TGTTGTTATTTCTCCTCTAAAATAGTTCATACTGAGAAAAAGTGGATCATGAGGACATGAATACAGTGAAATGGGGAGGGAATCCAGTTGCACCTAAAAGAGCCCTGGCATAAAGAGCCCAACAAAACACAAACACACACACACAAACACACACTGTAGCAAGTCACACAAAAGTTCATACCTTGAACAAAACTTTGTTGGTCTTAAAGGTGATTGGTATTTCTCCCATGCAACTGAGGCTGCCCAGCAAAGCAAGCTCTCCCCCATTCCCTCCCTCCCTTCAGGGAGGAGCATCAGCCAGTGGAAGGAATTAAAGTCTTCCTTTTGTCTCCTGCAGCCTGGCCAGAAAGTAAGCTCTGACTGTTCCCTCCCTCCCCCTGAGAGGAGGAGATGGAGGAGCCTTAGCCAGTTCTTTACCAGACTATCTCAATCACACAGGCGAGGCTTGCCTATCTACTCACTCTGTGATCTCTCCTGTGCTACCAAGAGAGACTGGTAAAGCAAGCTGTGATGTGGCAGCAGCAAGAGAACTGGAAGAGGAAGAAGAAAACAGCCAGGGCCTTGCGGGCCAGATTGGGGCCCTCTGAGGGCCTGATCCACCCCATGGGCCACATGTTTGACACCCCTGTCCTAATCAGAGCCTACTACTGCCTTCTCCGGCATTAGCCCAGCTTACATTAAATAAGAAACTATTCATCAAGTGGCAAGTAGGCAGGGTCGGCTTGCCCGCTAGGTGAACTAGGCGCTCGCCTAGGGTGCATGGGCCCTCAGGGATGCCAAACTGTGCCCTGCTCCCCACCCCCGCGCACCAAAAAGCTGCTGCTGCGCTGTGCGCCCCTCTGCGGTGGAGCCAGACTACAGCCCCGTGGGCCGAG
>NW_015202896.1:0-872 GCF_001447785.1 Gekko japonicus | reverse complement strand
GCGTCTCTTATGTTCTTATGTTCAAATATAAAGACTTCCTCCAGGCTAAGGAGACTTCATGCAGTTTAAGCGACTCACACTCTGCATGTTAACCAGTTGCCTTATTCACTCCAGTGGCAGAGCCTGCTTTTTGTTATAGGGCTGCCCCCAGCTCCCATAAACTAGAAAAGGTCATTGTAGTGGACTGGAACTCCGTATGTTTATCAAAGTGCTCTACCCATAACAGATAACTCTCCATCTCCTCGGCGTGGAACAGCGGTCACTACGGGTGTGTGTGGGGGAGGTATTTGTGAATTTCCTGCATTGTGCAGGGGGTTGGACTAGATGACCCTGGAGGCCCCTTCCAATTCTAACTGGGACAAAGCATTTCTTGGTGGATAACGTTGTACACAAGAGTTTTCTTAAGGTTTGCTCCTCTGTAATTCAGTATTGTAATTATTCTGTGTGCTTGATTTTTTTAAAGGAATTTGAGACTGTATTCTGTGGTAAAACTGGCAGAAGGCTAAAATTAACAAGATCGGATTCCATAGGAACATGCCCAGCACAGGAGATTGCACAGAATGGTACACCCATGGAGATTAAATAATTAGCGAACTCCATACTCAGTTGTTGCTAGACAGCATGAACACACAAGAATTTGTGTGAGCTTCTGTTTCCAGATTCCTTTGCTGGATTTTTCACGACTTGAAAAACGTATCAACATGGAAGAAAGACATGCGCTATTCAAAACAGAAAGGAAAAATGTACCCACAACGTTTATTTATAAGTGCTGCCCCCAAGACGGGCCTTGCAAAAGAGACAACAGCACAAGCACATAAACCTTCTCCCCCCCCCCTTTGAGTTTTCTGGTTTTTTGTTTTGTTTTCCAAAAA
>NW_015202895.1:0-847 GCF_001447785.1 Gekko japonicus | reverse complement strand
CTCTTAACCACTACACTACGCTGACTCTCAAAGTACCAGAGTTCTACCAATCTTTTTTGTTTCCTTTTAGCTCTTAAAGACCCTGTTAGTTTTGCAACTGATAACAGATGCCACCTTGGTGGGTCTGGGGTTAGCTGACCTCTCTTACAGAACTTCTTTGAGCTCTCCAGTACTTTACGAGCTTGTCCCGCCGCTGCAAAGTAGGTTAGGATGACAAAGCAGACTGGCCCAAGGCCACCTGGCAGCACAGCAATCTGAACTTGGATTGCCCATATCCTAGTCTGACACCCAATTGATTGCGCCACAGCTGTTGTGGGTCATCCATGGCTCAGCAGTAGCAAGGACACCTCAGGAGAAGGGGAGTCCTCAAGAGAAGAGGAACCCTGTGTAGCCAGCCTTGAATTAAGAGAAGCCGACCAGCAAAAGAATGAGATGCACGCTTGTCAGGATTCACAGTCAAGAGCTGGTGCAGAGCCACCGACACCCTCCAGCCCTGATTCAGCAGGTGAACCTCAGTTAGCCGTTCCCAGCCCACCAGTATCTCCTACACCCTTAGAGCGCCACAGATGGAGACTGAGAACTACAGGCAAGAAGGCAGAGTGCATGCCTCC
Organism: Gekko japonicus; assembly: GCF_001447785.1. Taxonomy (NCBI): domain Eukaryota; kingdom Metazoa; phylum Chordata; class Lepidosauria; order Squamata; family Gekkonidae; genus Gekko; species Gekko japonicus. The sequence continues at coordinate 236 of NW_015202895.1, read as the reverse complement.
TGTCTGGACACCAGCTGCTTGCTGATGACAAAGGTGAGTAGTTGCTGGATTACTTCTGAGCAGCTGGCTGCAAGCATGACCCTTAGGCATAGGGCTATAAAAACCAGCCAAGAGAGGCTGTTGGGCATGGAAGCAACACATGTGATAGACGCTAAGCCACTGACCCGGCCTAATTCTTGGAAGTCTGACTTAGCCTGACTTCTGGAACACGGTACTCAGAGCCTGCAAGCCAATAC
>NW_015202894.1:0-891 GCF_001447785.1 Gekko japonicus | reverse complement strand
AAAACGTACAAATAAACTTATTAAAAAAATAAATAAAAGGGGGGGTCTGTTATTTACCAATTAAAAACACAGATACTGCAGATCTGGTCATTACTCCCAACTTACCATGCATCTAAAAGGGTGTGTGTGTCTGTTATCTAACAATTAAAAATACAGACACTGAAACCTTGTTTACAACTCTGAAAGGCTCTTCCCAAGGCCGCTCATGACCCACATTCTAAACAGACCTTATGCAAGTTCCCAATCGCCACTGAACTCAACTGGGTTTTGGGTCAGCTGACTTCGTTTTGGCACTGGGGTGAAATAGAGATGGAGGCTGGGCTGTGTTATGTTCGACATCCTTGTGCCAAGATGACCAGGAAAGAATCGCCAGAGTAACTCTTATGAACAAAGAACAAAAGCATAAACTCATTCCCCAAGTCCGAGTTCCGGTTTGAGCAGCTAATGTTCCCCAGCTCACCCGGATTCTGTTCTCTCCACGGGGACAAATATTACCACCCATGCAAAGCAGAGAAGGACAGAGGCCCACAAGGGAACTGACGGAGCACGTAAGGACAAGCTGCCAACAGTTCTTGGCAGCCCAAAACATTGGTGAATTTGTTCCCAGGAAAAGCGATCGCGTGAGGGGGGAAGGCCTTGCACCTTGTCCGTGGACGGGTGGCTTGGTCGGCAGAAGATCAAAGATCAGAACGCTTCGCTCGGAAAATTAACTAAGATGTTTACCGAGAGAGAACCAGGATGGGCCCGCTTGTAGGGACACACACACTGTCACAGCCCCTCTTCCATGGCTCTCCAGGGTTGCCCATCATCAAGTTGCCCAAGATGTAACTGACAACAAAGAGCGGGAGATGAACTAACATGGCTCAGTAGCTCAGTGGTAGAGCATCTGCT
>NW_015202893.1:0-853 GCF_001447785.1 Gekko japonicus | reverse complement strand
CCACAGCTTAGAGGGAGCATTGGTACCAATGCTGCCTGGGGGGGGAGGGGATGGGAGTGCCACGAGGATGAAACCATCACTGTCCTCAGCCAAATGCCTGGAGGAACATCTCTTCCTTACATGCCCTGCGGAACTGCATCAAGGCCCACAGGACATGTATGTTATTCAGCAGGGAGAAAGCCCTGGCCCTGGTTGAAGACAGCTGGACATCCCTTGGGCTGGGGACCACCAGTAAGTTCTGATCTACTGAGCACAATGCTCTTCTGGGGGTATACTGGGAGAGGGAGTCCTGAAGATACGTGGGTCCCTGACCTTCACTACTGGGTGTCTGCTGGTCCAGCCAGGGCAATATGGTTGAGCAGGGGGCACGGAAGGTTGGGGATACCAGTGATAATGGGGCAGGGGAGATATAGCGGTGGGACTAGGAGGTATTCCTCAAAATGGAATGGAAGAGATCGGAGATGTGGTAATGCTCGGACCTCTTCCCACCTATGTCCCATTCTGAGTAATGTTGAATTGTGGGGCTAGGATTGATTACCCATCTCTGACACTGGTGTTGCTCAGTGCCAGATCTGTTAATAATAAGACCTACATCCTAAGCAGAGCACAATACAGACCTGGCGTGAGTGACCAAGACCTGGGTGCGGGAGGGCGAGACTGTCACCCTGAACCAACTTGCCTCAACTGGGTTTTCGGTCCTTCACCAGTCCCAGACAACTGGGCAGGTGGGGTGTGGCGTTGCTCATTTGAGATACTTTTTTCCTTTAGGGCGCTCCCCACTCCAAAAATCACCAGTGTTGGATGTGTTGGTCTGGCATGGGAGCTTGAGGAGAGTTTGGCTATCTGGCTGGTG
>NW_015202892.1:0-1025 GCF_001447785.1 Gekko japonicus | reverse complement strand
TGATGATGAGATCAGACTAGCCTGATTCATCCAGGTCAGAGTGTGGAGAGAAAGAAGCTGAAGAATGTCAGCAAATGCTGATCTTCACCCTCAGCCACACAAGGCACCTTGGAAACTTCTCTCGTGATCCTCAGTAGTTGCCAGGCACGGTCCTTTCCCCCTATCAGGAATGGTTTCAAGTGTGTCTTCCCTGGTGCATTGGCACAGAAATCCCTGCTTTGATTTTGCTTCTCCTCCTGGTGCAAATGGAGAGGAGATTCTTCGCTTGTCGGTTTTCTGGTTCCCTGGACTGCATTCCCCCCGTAAAATGTTTCCCACAATATTTACGTGTCCCTAAATCGGCATTCTACATTCATTCAACCTATAAATGCTATCTAAACAGTGTGTCGAAACCCACCCAATGCAGGAACACAATACCAACGGATCTCCAGAATCAGCAACAGAAAGGCAGTGCGCCAAAAATGTAGACAAAAGTATTGTTAAACATTAAAAAACAATACGAGGGAATTTTCGCTCTTCCCTCACCCACCCCTATCCTCATTTCCCCCTGCCTGATTTGTCTTAGTGTAGTGGTTAAGTGCGCAGACTCTAATCTGGGAGAACCGGGTTTGATTCCCCACTCCTCCACTTGCACCTGCTGGATGACCTTGGGCAACCCACAGTTCTGTCAGAGCTATTCTTGAAAAGAGCAGTTTCTGTGAGAGCTCTCTCAGCCCCACCTACCTCACAGGGTGTCTGCAGTGGGGAGGGGAAGGGAAAGGAGTTTGTAAGCCGCTCTGAGACTCCTCTGGGTAGTGAAGGGCGGGGTATAAATCCAATCTCTTCTCTTCTTCTTCTTCTTCTTCTTCTTCTTCTTCTTCTTCTTCTTCTTCTTCTTCTTCTTCTTCACTGACCCCCTAGCCGGCCCTTCTTTGCTGAGTCTCACAAAGAGTACAGCTCTCATGTACCTGCTTGGCATTTTTCTCAGCCCATATCTTCCCGTTTCAAAAAAAACTTTATGAATTAGCAATAGGTCGTGTCCCTCA
>NW_015202891.1:0-838 GCF_001447785.1 Gekko japonicus | reverse complement strand
TAGAAAAACAAGATATAGGAAGGGCATCAATGTTGCCTGACCAAAACCTGCCAAAAGCCAGACTAAAAGGGATCTAGAAAGACTGCATCATCCATAGACACCTGGAATTCCATCAATTGTTCCAATATTTTGCCATCATTATTCTTGGGGGGGGGGGCTTTTCCCTGCAGTATTTTCCAAAATATATCTTCTCCATGCACATTCCTGTGAGGGTGAGGTTATAAAACAATGATTTGTTCAATATCTACTCACTTTAACAATGATCAAATATTTGAAACGTATGTGTATGTTTAGGTGGCGGGTGTCTAGGGACCCTGAACTCTCTTTGAGATTTATTTTTTTTAAAACAAAAATTTTATTGAATTTTTTCAAAAGATACAGAACTCTGTTTGAGATGATGTAATTAAACATTAATGGATCATTTATCCTTTATCTATTGGATAATGGTATCAAGAGGGCTTAAAGTTGGGCTCTGCTCTGTTACTTTGTTTCATTGAATGAAAAATAGGAATGTAGGCAATGTATAACTGATTCTTAGATCTTTTGAACAGGATTATACCACACGTTTAAATTTTAGAGTCAAATTGTAAATTCAGAAATCCATATCTCACAATTGTAAACTGTCAAATTATTCACAATGTTCCGCTTTTGTTCTAACCACTTCATTTGAATGCTCTTGTGGCACCATCTCAGAAAATTATTGCACAAGCATATAACATTAAATAGGAATTGGCTCAGTCATTGTTAAACAAAAGGGGTCACTGTAACATTATAAATCGAAGGTTAAATTAAACATTGAGTTTTTAGTGCCCCCCCCAAGATACCTGGCCTGTGCAAT
>NW_015202890.1:0-866 GCF_001447785.1 Gekko japonicus | reverse complement strand
TCCTAATGATCCCCAGCATAGCATTTGCCCTTTTTTACTGCAGTTGCATGCTGAGTCAACATTTTCAAGGAGTTCCAAGATCTCTCTCCTGGTTAGTTACTGCCAGTTCAGACCCCATCAATGAGTATTTATAGTTGGAATTTTTGGCTCCAATGTACATTACTTTGCACTTGCCAACATTGAACCTCATTTGCCACATTGATACCCACTTGCCCAGCCTTGACAGATCCCTCTGGAGCACCTCACAGTCCTCCCTGGTCCTCCCAGCCCTGAACAATTCAGTGTCATATGCAAACTTAGCCACTTCACTGCTTACTCTCAATTCCAAATCACTAACGAACAAGTTTAAAAGCACTAGATCTAGTACTGAGCCCTGCTTACCGTGTTCCACTGCCCATTTGTACTCACTCTTTGTTTCCTGTTAATTAGTCAGTTTTTAATCCACAAGAGGACTTCTTCTCTTATCCCATGACTGCTGAGTTTACTTAGGAGCCTTTGATGAGAAACTTTATGAAAAGCTTTCTGGAAGTTTAGGTAAACAGCACCCTTGGGTCCCCCTTGTCCACATGCTTGTTTACCCCTTCAAAGAACTCTAAAAGGTTAGTGAGACAAGATCTTCCCTTACAGAATCCATGCTGATCCTTCCTCAATAGCTTTTGTTCATCAATGCACCTACTAATTCTGTCTTTAACAATATATTCCATCAACCTACCTGGTATCAGCATTAGACTGACAGGCTTGTAATTTCCCAGGTCTTCTCTGGAACCCTTTTTAAAGATGGGGTAGTTAAAGTTACCTATCATGACACAGTTATTTCATCTAGTTTCTGAAATACCAACAATGTCTATGCTCTCCTCTGACACTAA
>NW_015202889.1:0-943 GCF_001447785.1 Gekko japonicus | reverse complement strand
TTGGTATTTCCCCAAAGGTGGCCAAGTCCTTCGGGAATATTTACACCCTGTGGTTTGGATGGACCCCCGTGGTTATCTTAAATGGATTCCAAGCAGTGAGGGATGGTCTCACCACCCACCCAGAAGACGTCGCAGGCCGTCCACTGGCCCCTTTCTTCCATGATATGGCGAATAACAAGGGTAAGGTGATCCTTATAGGAACTGCGTGATAATTCGGGATATCTGTTCTTATAGCTTTGTGGGGGTGGCTGTGGCCGTCGAGTCACAACTGAATAATGGAGACCCCCGCAGGGTTTTCAAGGCGAGAGAGGTTCAGAGGAAGTTCGCCATTACCTGCCCCCATGTCACGACCCTGGTATTCCTTGGAGGTCTCCCATGCAAACGTTAGCCAGGGCTGACCCCGTTTGGCTTCCGAGATCTGAAGGGAACAGGCGAGCCTGGGTTATCCAGGTCGGGGCCATCCTTATATGCAGGTGTCATTTCGTAGAAAAAGGAGTGCAGGAGCTCATTAGCATAACTCATTAGGACAACTCATTTGCATGTGCCACACCCCCTGACATCACCGGATGTGTGTCAGAAGGCAACACCCACTGCTCAGGCACCACTGGACTGTTTCGGAGATTGCTAGCTATTGGGGGGGACGGGGACGTGCAGATCTGTCCTCGCAGAGGAGGGAGAGCTTGTACCTGAATAAAGCGTGGTCTTAAAGGTGCCACTGGACTGTTTTGGACCGGGGGGCTGGGGGGAGCTCTGCAACTTACCTGGCTGCTTCTTGCTCTGACTGAGGGCTGCTGGGAGCAGGGGGTGGGGCTTGTTGCATGTGCCCGCCCCCTGGGCTTTTTACTGCCGGAGCTCTGCTCCTGTGCACTCCTGCAGGAAATGACCCCTGCTTATATGTAGGGAGCTTTTGTTGTGTAGGGTCAAAGGCCATTGCTATTAGGAC
>NW_015202888.1:0-874 GCF_001447785.1 Gekko japonicus | reverse complement strand
GAGAGGCACCTCTTGCACCCCAGGCTACACGTCCCCTCCAAGGGCTTGGAGGACCCCCGGAATTGACCGGGACCCCTCCCGTCCACCGTGGTAATGGGCTGCTCTCATCGGAGTGCAATGGAGCGTGCCTGCCAGCGAATCACCAAAACTGGAAGTTCAGCATTAGGAAACATATTGGTGGGCACCATGCCACCTATGGTCACCACATTGTGGATCACTGCTTAATAAGAACATTTCTCAACTGGCTCTAGTGTGAGGGTGCCAGACACCATTTGCAATATGGTACAGAGTATTTTTCATCATGGGAATACAAGACTCCCTGGAAAAGTTGAAGGTGGTAGGAAAAGAGGAAGACCCAAAATGAGATGGATTGACTCAAACAAGGAAGCCACAGCCTTCAGTTTGCAAGACCTGAGCTAGGCCATCTGTGATAGAATGTTTTGGAGGTCATTAATTCATAGGGTCACCATTATCCAGAAGCGCATGCATGACACACACATACACACATGGAGTCTTTGCCAACCTACTTCTGGCTCCAATTTTTTTTCTCATCTTCTCGGCACATGGGTCTCTTTTTATAGCTCAATTGCAGCCTCTTTCACAGTCTTTTTGGCTTCTTAGTTTTTCAGACCTTTGGTAGGGCTTCAGATCTGGAGAAGGAGAAAAACTGTCTTTGGTTCTGGGGCATTCCCCTGCCTTGTGTCTGTTTTAAGCTCCCCAGAACCCCTTGCCAAGGGAAAATGTGGAGTATATCTATTTGAATAAACCATAAACTTAATAGACACACTTCATTTGTATGGCAGAGAGCTTTTAAAATATATTGGGGAGGATATTCATACATGTATTTCCTCCTTTCCCTCCACTCTGCACATGC
>NW_015202887.1:0-869 GCF_001447785.1 Gekko japonicus | reverse complement strand
CTCTGGGGAGTACAGCTGTAAGTACTGCATGATGTCCAATAAGCAGCCCAGTCTTTGCTTGGAGAGCGGTCCTGCGAGGATCACTGTGCTGGGTGAGTCCATAGGCTTCAACGCCATCTTGAGTCATAGTTTCCCCCCCTCTTGCTAGCTGCCAGCCTCCCTTGCAGAATATGTTTCCATGCGGGCAGCACCCTCAGGACACGCGGCAGCAGAGTGGCACAAGAGCCCTGCCAGGTCAGATCAACCAGCTATTCAACCGGTCATTGTTTCTTCTTTGCTGGCCCAGCGGGATGAACCTGGGGAGACCCCCAAGCACGGCTGGCCGCTGTTGGCCCCTAGCACTCGGTCCCCAAAGCGGTGCTTTCCGATGCATTTCCTGGCTGCTCCTTGCTTCTTCCCCAAAGCAAAGGGCCTTCCCCGGTTTCTCTCCACTTCACTGGAGTAGGAAGCGCTTCAAAAATGCCCAGGAGGCTTCACCATTGGGAGCACATTCATCAGAGGAGGTCGCTAGTTTGATCTGAAAACTCCTAACATTTTCTAGCACTCTCCCCACCCCACCCCCCAAAACCCCCCCACCCCCCAAAAAGTGTTCTGATTGTACCCAGTCCCATGGAGGCCATTTTCATTTTTCCATCCCCCGTGGCAGCCATTTTTTCTTTCTACCAAGTCAGTCTCATTCTGTTCTCAAAATTCCCAAGGGCCCCCAGGTTCGGCAAGGTCAGGAGACTCTGTTTAGAGGAATGCTGCTTAATGCACCAATTCCGAAAGACAAGGAATGTCTAGCAGGTGGGGTTGCTAACTGCAGGAATGGGGATTTCTGGAGATTTGGGGGCTGAGCCCAGGGAGGGTGGGACTTGGGGAAGGGAGGG
>NW_015202886.1:0-866 GCF_001447785.1 Gekko japonicus | reverse complement strand
CTTTTAAAAGTCAACAGTTGCGGGAAAAATAAGATCCAGCTAAGAGAATGGCAGCATTTTAAAAAGTGAAAGTGAAAATAAAAAAAATAAAATCCATTCTCAAAGCTAGAGATCTTTTGAAGTGGCATGAAAGAGCAAGGAATGCGGTATTTACAGCTTATGAACTGAAAGCGATAACAGCGACCCGGATGAGGTGTGGAAAAGCCAGAGAGACGGAAACAGAAGAAGTTCCTCCAGGAATTTGGAGTTTAAAAGAAGCCAGCATGCAAAAGAATGGTTCTGAAGGTGCTTTGAAGAGACTTTAGTAACAGAGCATCATATGAACACTACTAATATACTAACATAGATAACATATTTAACCGGTTTGAAGAAAGAAGTTTGACTGCACACAGATGAAGCCTAAGAAGACAATTTGGACATTACTAACAGATTAATATACAAGTCAAACTATCACTCAGCTTTCTCTTTCTCCCACTATATACCCTCCCTATTTTTCTAACTAAGCGAATTACCTCTCCTTTTTAGGAGAGTCAATAAAACCTTTAAAAAAAAAATTGAATTACAGGATAAGCTACAGAAAGAGAAAACTGGGCTTTAGAAGGAAGTGGTTGGATAGCATGAGTTGTACCCTAATAGCCAAACTACCCGCTCTATTAGAGTTTTGTGACTAGAACTCCTAATATTGGCCTCCACCATGGAAGAAGACATTTAAACTTATTCTGAACATGATCAAAATTGCCCCCCCCCTCCGGTCACCTTGCCCTAGCAGAGTAAACTTAGTGGAACTCCAATATCCCAAGTAGTTTGCCTATCAGGCAAACAGAAACTGCGCTAATCTATGTCGGGAGGGCGATCTCAACCCCCTC
>NW_015202885.1:0-752 GCF_001447785.1 Gekko japonicus | reverse complement strand
TTAGACTGCAGTTTCATGCATTAATGACCTGTATTTATTTATTTATTGTCTCTGGGGAGGAGTTGTTTTTTGCCTGTGATCCCTCTTCATTCCGCTTTGTTTAATTAAAAGGGAGTGAGATTCATGGAGGAGAAGTCTATCAGTGGCTACTAGCCATGGTGATAAAAGGGAGCCTCCAGGTTCAGAGGCACTAAGCCTCTAAATCCCAGTGCCAGGAGGTACATCAGGAGGAAAGCATCAGACTCTCTGCCCTGTGGTTGGTCCTCCAGAGGAACTGGTTGGCCACTGTGTGAGAGAGGATGCTGGACTAGATGGACCACTGGTCTGATCCAGCATGGCTCTTCTGATGTTTTTATGAAGGCCTTGGCCTCTCTGCCCTGTTGTTGGCCCTCCGGAGGAACCGGTTGGCCACTGGTAGGAGACAGGATGCGGGACTAGAGGGACTACTGGTCTGAACCAGCAGGGCTCTTCTGATGTTCTTACGAAGGCCTCGGCCTCTCTGCCCTGTTGTCGGCCCTCCAGAGGAACTGGTTGGCCCATGTGTGAGACAGGATGCTGGACTAGAGGGACCACTGGTCTGATCCAGCAGGGCTATTCTGATGTTCTTATGAAGGCCTCAGCCTCTCTGCCCTGTTGTTGGACCTCCAGAGGAACTGGTTGGCCACTCTGTGCATCAGGATGCTGGACCAGGGTGGGGACAGACAACAAAAGCCTCCCCTAAGACTTGTTTAGCCAGTTTGGTGTAGTGGTTA
>NW_015202884.1:0-876 GCF_001447785.1 Gekko japonicus | reverse complement strand
AGCTTAGAGGGAACATTGCTCCAGACCATACCTAGAGGTTGGCACCCTGAGTTTCAGTCTAAGCAGCATTTAAAATGTTTCTAAAATGCAGGAATCTGTCTCCCCTGAATGGTCAAGATGGTTCCCCCTCCCCCCTTTCAGCCCCTCTGAAGCAAAAGAGAACCAGGAGCGCTTGTTATTCATATCTTTGAGAAAGAAGAAAAGCGTCTGAGCCATTCTTTGTATTGTGGCATACATCTGTATGCGCAACCCTGCCTGCTCAGGTGGTTACGCATAATCAACCTGGCCTGTTATTTTTTTATATATATCCAGAATGTTACAAAACTGCACATTCCAAGAAGACCGTCCTAGCTGAAACACCGAGAGGAAGAGGGGGGAAAAATCTCGCCTCTCTTCTTTCCCCGAGAAAGAAATAGTGGTCTTGTACAGCCAGATCTTTAAAGATTTCTTGTAAGATTTATATGGCAGAAAAAAAGCTCTCGGAGGCAGATCAATATAACTAAGTACGGCGCTCTGTTACAATCACAGACGCTGATCAAGAAAAGTGGCTGCGTCTTCACCGGCCCTGTCATTTTCTTTTTATTGTTGGGTAGAGTTGCCCAACCATGCCTTCGAAGATAACATGATGAACAGAAGCAATAAGGAACAACGGACCCCCAACTGATATTCACAGCGCCGCCAAAGTTTGCCTAATTTTTCAGAAAAAAACAAAAAAGGCTTCAAAAAAAAAACGGGGGGGGGGGGGGGTTTCAGAACAGTGCCGCGTTCAGAAACAGAACCCCCTTTTCACTTGTAAATGACCAGCTGTGAAGACCAGGTCTACGCTCTCCGAAACCTTGAGTCTGATGTAGGGTTGCCAGCAGTGTTCCCCCTAAG
>NW_015202883.1:0-862 GCF_001447785.1 Gekko japonicus | reverse complement strand
AGTTGTTTTTTGAGCTGCTTTGTGTTGGCTTCCACTTCTTTCATTTGTTTCTCCGTTCTATCCGGTTTTTTTACCGTTTCATTAAGTTGGGTTTGTTGCATATCAAGCTTTTGATGTATTGCTGTAACCTGTTCCAGCAGAGGGTGCAGTGCTTCCGTCAGCATCTGTAGTCATATCTTGTCTAGGGACAGAACTCGCTGGGCTAGCACTTCCGGCAAGAGGCTTCAGTTTCGATTGCTTGTCTTTCTCCTCTTTCTTCGGTGCCATGTTTGAGATTGTTTACTTTTCAAAAGAAAGTTGTCAAAGTCTCTAGAATCCCAGCAAAAGCCTGGTAAGTTCTTAAGTGTCTCTTTATTTTAGTCCACCTTGTTTTATAGCCCCCCCTTTCTTCTGTTATGCAAAGTTCATTTGTTTTCTTATCCGGGGAGGGTCCCCCCCACTTCCCAAGGGGAGGGTTTTGGCTAGTTTTCAGGTGTTTTCGCTTCAACTTCGACTCACATTTCAATGATAGGATCGCTTTTAATCAGTAGATTCCGCTAGATCACCAAGCGCTTGTTCTGGTGTGCTGCTCTTTGTCCCATTTGGGAACTCAGCGGGGGGACCTTCGGGGCAACAGAACGCCTTGATCCGCCAGCTGCCTGCCAGGGGGAGAGGCGAACTTAATCCCCATGGCTAGGAGCCCATTCGCAGAGCTCCTGGGGAGTGTGGACAATCGCGCCCCCTCCCTTCTGCGAACTCACGGTCCGCGTCCTCGGGAGCTCCCAAGGATCGCAGCCGCCATCAAAATGCCAAAACCGGAAACCTGTCGGTAGCATGGGTTCTCATGGGGACTCCACATATGGCACATATCCAACCTGTGCTC
>NW_015202882.1:0-839 GCF_001447785.1 Gekko japonicus | reverse complement strand
CTGAATAGACCTCAATAGGATTCTAAGTAAGCTTGCTCTCTAAATGTCTTTGTTTGCTACAAGCAAAATCATAAATACAACCTATATTAGATGGAGTGAGAGCAGCAAAATATTGCACTTTATGCTACCTGAGTGCACATATCTGAAAATATAAAACATGACTTTTGTAGTAAATAAAAGACAGTGTATTATTTGGACAGATAGTCAGATACAGGATTACCAGTATATTTACTTATAACACTGAAAACAATAAACCCTTCAATTATTATCTTTATCCACATTATAGCATACTAAATTTGAAGAAATTACTCACATGCAGACAATAAATGTAGCCATATACATATCAGTTATCATTCCCTAATGCACTGATTGTCTTCCATACAATTCTTCATTTTGAGAGAGCAAAATCAATCATTTCAAAAGAAAATATTTCATATGAAGGTTTTTCCTTTGTATAGGAAGAACTGATAAAAAGTCTCCCTCCCCTGGAATTTTTACCAGGCTTTCATATCTCTACTGATCATTCTTTCACTAGACCACTAGTCTGTGCTGCAGCCCTTTATTTCATGCAGCAGTGAGGACGATTCCAAACTGGCCAACAGCCAATTCATTTACACACCATACATTCTTAATGCATTCGGCTATTCCTCCATGCTCCCACACAAATGGGGAAAAGGCTGATTAAAAAAACCAAGTTCAGCTTAGAGTAAAGGTTCTTGAACTTAGCCATAACTGGTTCTTTCAACTGCACAATGGGCTGCTGAATCATGAGGAGGATCTAAGTAAAAGAATCGTACAAAAAATAGGAGCTCCACTGCCAGCCAGTGTTCCCTCTAAGC
>NW_015202881.1:0-878 GCF_001447785.1 Gekko japonicus | reverse complement strand
GCTTTTTCTACAAAAAGAGCCCTAGTGGAAAGTGTCTTCATCACAGCTGAATTGTGGCCCAGTAGGGTTTTCAAGGCAAGAGACGTTCAGAGGTGGTTGGCCATTGCCTGTCTCTTTGGGAGTCGCCCATCCAAATACTAACCAGGGCCGACCCTGCCTAGCTTCTGAGATCTGATGAGATCGAGTCAGCCTGGGCGACCTACCTCAGGCTCGTATGTTATTTTATTTTATGAGATTTGTAGGTTGCCCTCTCTGCATAGCAGGCGGGTTCCATCGGATACAAGACACAAGCCGTTAAAAACCATTCAAACTCATCCAATGAAACACAATAACGATTCCTGTATTTCAGCCAAAGGCTCAACAGATGAAGTCTATCATAAATGGGGGTTCTAGATGGATTACACAGATCTGACCCAGTGAAGGGTTAGGGTTAGGGTTGGCGGAAGAGCTCCGTCTTGCAGGCCCTGTGGGACTGTAAACGGTCCCGCAAGGCCCTGATCTCATATGGGAGCTCGTTCCACCAGGTAGGGGCCAGGGCCGAAAAAGCCCTGGCCCAAGTCGAGGTAAGATGGATGTCCCTGGGGCCGGCGACCGCCAAGAGATGCCGATTAGCAGGTTGTAGAGCTCTCCGGGAAATCATAAGGGAAGACGATGCAAGCAGACACCTTAAATGCCTAAAGAACTACTGACTCAGTTTCCCTGGACCAGAAAGTGCTGGACCCCCCAACTCCCTCTCCATGAATAGCAAATGGATCAACGCAGCGGAAGCAATATGGCCGAATGGGGAAAATTCAGGTTTCCGAATCCAGGTACCGGGGATATTCGGTTGCCGAATTCTGATTCATGGCATGCAAATCCTTAAAAAGCACAAATGCACA
>NW_015202880.1:0-917 GCF_001447785.1 Gekko japonicus | reverse complement strand
GAGTTCTTACTTACATCTTTTGTAATCTAGTTCTGTTCACTGGCTCATGGTGAAACTGAGACCAACAAAAGTTTATTCAAGGTAAGAGCTTTCATGTGGAATACTCACACACAGAAGCTCATACCTTGAATAAACTTTCATTGGTCTTAATTTGTTGTGCTGCTTCAGGCCAACACGGCCGACCGACTGGATCTATAGTCACACATGTCACTGTAACTTGTGCTTCACGCCACCGTGGGACAGAGAGCCTTCGCGTCACCTGCTTCCTGGGACCTTCTGCATGGCAAGGAGATGCCACTCACATGCTGTGTTAACGCTAGTCCTCACAGTGCACCAATAAAAAATGAATGGGAGAATCAGTATGGGTTTGTGGAGGAAGATGGGGGGAGGGGGCCGACTCTGGTTTCAAAATCTTTGCTCACCCACGAGGGGAACCTTGGTTCACTCTGTGTTGCTCAGTCCATCCTTGTTGTTGTTCAGTCGCACAGTCAAGTCTGACTCTCCGCAACCCCATGGACCAGATCACGCCAGGCCTTCCTGTCTTCTGCCATCCTCTGAAGTTTACTCAGTTTCATGTTCGTTGCATCTGTGACACTGTCTACCCATCTCATCCTTTCCCGTCCCTGTCTTCTTTGACCTTCAATCTTTCCCAGCATCAGGGTCTTCTCCAGGGAGTGCTCCCTTCTCATTGGGTGGCCAAAGTATTTGAGCTTCAGCTTCAGTATCTGGCCTTCCAGGGAACAGTCAGGGTTGATTTCTTTTAGGATTGACTGATTTGATCTCCTTGCAGTCCAAGGGACTCTCAAGAGTCTTCTCCAGCACCATACCTCCACAAAATAAACACATTCAGACCAATAAGATATACATTTTGAACATCCAGCATCTCCGGTGGACCTAGAAAGCCTGGTTGAGAATCT
>NW_015202879.1:0-936 GCF_001447785.1 Gekko japonicus | reverse complement strand
GCCTTGCTGGGCCAAAGCCCCACCTCATCCCGCTCACTTTCTAAGAACACTTGGCAGACACCAGGAAAAATGTCAGCTGCTACCATGGCGCCTACAAGCACCAAGCTGGAGACCCTTCATCCAGCTCTAAGCATGGTGTGCAACGTATGACTAATAGGCCTGCACAGGCAAGTCCATCCACATAAGATACATCCAGGGCTATTTTGGGGCAGGAACGCACAGGAACGGAATTCCGGCTGGCTCCCAAGTTGGCCACACCCAGCAGGAACTCATTAGCATAATAGGCCACACCCAACAGCAGAAACTCATTAGGATTGGCTACATTAGGGGTGTGTGGCCTAACATGCAAAGGAGTTCCTGCTCCAAACAAAAAGCCCTGTGTTTTGACAACAAACAAGGTAAACAGAATAAGAAGCAAAAGACCACACTTCCAGTAACATGGGGGTGCAGCCTAATGGGCTAATGAGCTGTGCTGTCAGGGGTGTGGCCTAATATGCTAATGAGTCTCTGCTGTTGGGTGTGGCCTATTATGCTAATGAGTTCCTGCTGGGCTTTATCTACAAAAAGAGCCCTGGGAGCCTTTGGTTACATAGGCAAGGTAGCCATTCCAATGTGAATACACATCCAAGTCAGGAATTTGTCAGCCACTGCCATAGCTGCTGGAGGGGTGGGGGGGAGGTGATGTATGGGTCTGTTGCTGTAATGGAATCTTACCTTTCGTTTCTCCAGGCTCATTTTATCTGCTCGGCCTAAGCTTGTGACCTTGGTACTTTGTTGCTGCTTGCTCTGAGAATGTAGGCCCATTAGGTTAGGCAGGCTTTTGCTCATTCCCTGATTGGCCCAGGTCCATGGGGGGACCCCTTTGAATGATGTATAACTCCCCATTGCTCGCGCTTGCAATCAGTACTAACAGGGCTATTTTTGAGCAGGAACGCA
>NW_015202878.1:0-884 GCF_001447785.1 Gekko japonicus | reverse complement strand
GCTCGGCCTTCCTTATAGTCCAACTCTACCACATACTTACACCCAACCACTATGATCTCTGCTCTTGCAACCACCTCGCTACCCAATTTTAGCACATGCTTTCTTCAACCGCTCTAGGAGAGTACTTGGAATTTGGCAGCCAGGATGAAATAAGGATAATAGTGAATAACTATGTAGACTTCAAACAACAGTCGGAAGAAATGAACCCGCTCTGCAATTGTGTGCACATGAGGCATCCCCATTGGTTTTTGATGCTCCCTAAATCAAATAATTAAATATTCAAATTATGTTTGAGAGGCAGAGAGAGAGGGAGAAAGATGCAATCAGTGCATATAACTCAAACAAGTGTTCCTTTAAAATCAAGAGTTATACTGGAAAATGGGCTTTTCTCTCTGAAAAATGGGGCTTTCTAGCTAAACTCATACAGTTAGGGGGTATGCAAACCAAAAGTATAAGTCGCAGGGCTCTTTTTGTGACAGGAACTCCTTTGCATATTAGGCGACACACCCCTAATGTCACCGATCCTCCAAGAGCTTATAGTAGCCCCCTGTAAGAAGAGTTCTGTAAGCTCTTAGGCTACATTAGGGGAGTGTCGCCTAATATGCAAAGGAGTTCCTGCTACAAAAAGAGCCCTGAAGTATAACTGAACGACGTCTTTGCAAGCAACCCTGGGGGAGGGGAATTAATTTCCTCTAAAAACAGAGGAGGGCATCTTGCCCATTAAACTGGAGACATTTTTCGATGAGATTCTAGCAGGCAGGGGAAGGGTCGTTGCTCTCACTAACTTTCATTCTGTTCCAAAATACTGTGGAACCTATAGGAACCTATAAAAGTGCGCTCATCTTCTCTGACATTAAATGCCCTCCTCTTTCTCTCAGCTTCTT
>NW_015202877.1:0-867 GCF_001447785.1 Gekko japonicus | reverse complement strand
CTGCATCACAACCCTGGTATTCCTTAGTGATTTCCCACCCAAATACTGGCCAGAGGCTGTCCCTGATTAGCTTCTGAGATCTGGCGAGATCAGGCTAGCCTGGGATATGCAGATCAGGGCAAAATTTGTGTTATCAGTGAAGATATTTTGTACGTTCATGTTTTTGCACAGCATTATGGGAGTTGTGGTACTGCCTCCCTCAACAACATTTAATTTCCTGATCTAACCATCCATGACACTGGGAGAGGATCAGTTTCACAGGTGCAAAAGCAGCTTACAAGGCAGAAAGAAAAGAACCTGAAATCCTATCGTTATCATGCAGCCTTTGGCAGCTGCTCTAGGCAGGCTGCAGCAAGGTAAACAGATCCAAGTCTTGGCTCATGAGTGATCACTGCTGTTGAACACTGTATGCTTCCTTGACAAATGTGTTTGTGTTCCTAAAGGCAGAATGGCACCCCAAAGAGGAGGCAAAATTACAGCAATAAAAACACACAAATGCAAATTGGAGCAAAACAAGCCACAGCTTTTGCTGATTATAGGATTCAGAGCATTTGGTACAGCACAGGACAGGATCCAATCATCGAGCGACCTGACTGTATGTCAATGAACTCCATTTCAGCCCGCATGATGGAGAAACCAGAGTGACAAGAAAGTGGGCTAGGAAACCACCGGGGACCAGTTGGAGCCTGTTGCAGCAGCTAAGTGACCTCCCTACTCATGAGGAGGCCAGCCCTGCAGCCACAAAGCAACCACCTGTGAGTCGGTGGCCATGGATTGTCATGAGGTTTGTGGCTCCCCTATTGTAATTTTTTGGTTAGTTGTTGTTGAATTCCCAATGCTTTCTGGCAGAGCTCTCAAATTCCTGGT
>NW_015202876.1:0-890 GCF_001447785.1 Gekko japonicus | reverse complement strand
GTGGATTCCCCACCTCCAGGTCCCAGTGCCTGGGATAATTGTTTTTTAATGCATAAGAACATAAAAGACGCCAATGTTGGATCAGGTCAAAAGCCCATCCGGTCCAACACTCTGTCACACAGTGGCCAAAAATACCAGGTGCCTTCAGGAGGTCCACCAGTGGGGCAAGGACATTAGAAGCCCTCCCACTGTTGATGCAGCCTCATTACGGGAAGTTCTTACCAGAAGTGACACACGATAGCTTTAGGAATCATCAGAAACAGTATGGTAAAACCATAGAGTTCTGGCGATTCCTAGAGCTAACCTTTGTCACTTCTGATAAGAACTTCCTGTAGGAACAGGAGAACTTTGTGTAAGTACATTTTTTTTAAAAAAAAATAAATTCAGCCTTATGTACTTACAGGCAGTTTTTACCAGAAGTGACAAAGGGTAGCTCTAGGAATCATCAGAAACAATCTGGTAAAACTGTAGTGTTTCTTGTGATTCCTAGAGCTACCCTTTGTCACTTTGGGTCAGAACTTCCCATAAGTACATGAGGTGGCGTTTTTTAAAGAAATATCTTGCACAATGCTGCACCCCCCTCCGAACCCTCCCCAGAGCATGTAGGACATCTCATGCCATTTAAGAGATGAAGAAGGTCGTATATCAGGTAGCACCTTTCACCCCTAGTAATTGCACCTGACTTCAGGTGAGACCTTTTCCAAGCATCAGATGGGACTGTGTGCATCTGAGTTCAGGCAGTACTACAGACAAGATATTTTGTGGCTCGTTAATTGGATCAACAAGACAAACTGCGATGGGCTGGTGGAAATCAGGCTCAAGAGAAGTTTGCATAGGGTCCCAACTTAACTCTCCTCTCGTTATGCCAATTTTGGATTAAATTCCATGTC
>NW_015202875.1:0-881 GCF_001447785.1 Gekko japonicus | reverse complement strand
CACTGTATGTGGTGAACCAGCTTGCCATGAGACCCTTTAACTCATTTCCTTGCAGAATCAGAGCATCGAGGAGCAGCCGCAGGTGATGCTGTGGATGGATCTCCAGCAATCCGTCAGCACTTCAATACAGGACAGGTGAGTGGAGTGTAATTTGGATGGTACCATCATGTGCCAGAAGGGGGGTTCATGATGAGGGCCCCCTCCAGCAGCTACATTTGCAGACACTGTCAGGACAGCACATGCGTGACTGACCCTGGAATGGTACTCATGCCTGCTTCCCATGGCCAGACCTTTCTCTGTTTTACTTTCCTGCCGGTGAAGATTCAACACGGAGACTTGTGGGTGTGGCTAGTCCTGCCTCTCCCACAACACACTCTACTCAGTCCACTGTTCCAGCCCTCCTCTTGAAGTGGAGTGTGGCACCTGGTGTCAGCTAGCTGCCAATTCTTTGTTTTTCATGTCTCTCTGTATGCGCATGATCACGTTTGTTTTCATCTGTAACTGTGTTGATGCGCTTAATTGCTTCGTTGCAGGAACATGTATCTCTCAAGGCCACAGGTGGGTGCTGCTAGATAGTTGCCGGGACACTCTCACGGCTCAGTCGTGGGAAGGTATTATGTTTTGCTTTATAGAAGCGTTTGGCTCCCAGGCCTGAGGGTGCGCGGGGGAAACCCCGCAATTGGGCCTCAGCTGTTTGAATGTACTATAACATGCTATGCTCTTTGATCCCCTCTCATACCTAACAGTGATTCTGTACATGCACCATTAGCTTCAAATAAAGTAACCTTTTCAAAGCAAGAGTGTACTACATTGATGCTATGGGAGCCTGACACCTGGCCAGTCCTTCCAAGCTCCACCTGCAATGCAATCCCACTTAGATG
>NW_015202874.1:0-882 GCF_001447785.1 Gekko japonicus | reverse complement strand
CTATGGAAATGTTTTTGTATTTCCTTTTCGTCATACCACACATAGGATTCGTCATACCACACATAGGATTGCCAACCCATGTGTAGGTCAAAGCCCTCCAATTTTAGTGTTCTTCTGTCTTCTAATAGTGCCCATTCGCGTACCCAACTCATTGCTGCTGCTCTGTAATAAAGTTTCCAGTTTGGTACCCCTAGACCTCCTCTTTCTTTTTTCTCTTGTAAGGATTTTAATCTTATTCGGGCTCTCTTCGCTTGCCATATAAATTTTCTTGTAATTTTATCTAGTTCTTCACATATTTTTTCATTTTTCAATATCGGGATTGTTTGGGCCAGGAACAAGCCTTTGGGCCAGGAACAAGAATCTCAGCAGTTCTACCCATCAATGATATGTGGAGGTCCTGCCATTTTTCCAGGTCTTTTTAAATTTCTTGTAACAGTGGTTTGTAATTATTTTCGTATAGTTGTAAGTTATTACTTGTCATGTTGATGCCTAGATATTTAACTTTATTTGTTATTTCCATCTTGCTAATTGTTTGGAGTTTATTTCTTCTTTGGAGCAGTTTTTTGTTAAGATCTTGGTTTTCTTCACATTAATCTTTAGACCCGCCAAGCTGCCATATTCCTGAATTTGGATCATTAGGTTTGTTATTGATGTTATAGGGTCTTCCAAAATAAAGACTAGATCATCAGCAAACGCTTGGAGTTTGTATTGTTCCCCTTTTATCTTAAGTCCTCTAATATTTATATTTTCTCTGACCATATCATTTAATGATTCAATACCAAAGATGAAGAGAAGAGGCGAGAGTGGGCAGCCCTGTCTGGTCCCTTTCTGAATTGCTATATTTTGTGATGGCTCACCATTTACAATTATTTTCGCCCATTG
>NW_015202873.1:0-886 GCF_001447785.1 Gekko japonicus | reverse complement strand
GTGCCACTGGACTCAAACTTTGTCCTACCTTTTTAATAAGTTTGTGGAAGATTCCACTGTCATTTTATGAATACAACTTCTTCTGGTTCTCAGTGATTAGTGACACATTTCAATTTTGTCTTCAAACCATCTCAACAACACACCTAACTACCCACATGCCAATTATATGTCTAACACATCACAGTTGAATATAGCCCTCTGTATGGTAGAACAGTAACACACCCGAGGGCCGGAAGACAGGGGAGCAACAGGAAAAACAAGTGGGTGTAAGAAGGCACAAATCAAAGCATGGTGATCTGCTTAAGACAGGGTGTCTCTTTTAGCTGCTCAGTGCAAGCGTTAACCCAAACACCCTGCAAATTTTGCCAGATTTCCAAACTGTGTAGCTTTTGTGATATGTAGGCTTACTCCAGAAAACTTTACTAATTTCTAACATATAACCTGTTAACATATGAGGATTGTCGCTGTTCAGTCGCACAGTCGAGTCTGACTCTTCGCGACCCCATGGACCACATCACGCCAGGCCCTCCTGTCTCCCGTTGTGCTCCGGAGTTTGCTTAATTTCATATGAGGATTAGTTCCATTTAAAAATAAGTTTTCCAGCCGAATTACTGGGTTCTCATTGCCCTTCAGTATTCTGGAGCCCAAACTAAAATTGCTTTACACTGGTATGTTCACCGGGTATTCACAACATAACACAGTCACACTAACTGGAGTTCCTAGTATCAGGGAATATGAATGTGTTCTAACAAGAAGAGGTATTTGCCCTGCTAATCACAACCATGTTCATTTAAATGTACAGCTTCCTCTTTCACTCAACACCAAATGTTGTGGGAACAATCTTGGGGCCTTCCAGTTTATTCATTACATTTTACTAATCACTGAG
>NW_015202872.1:0-903 GCF_001447785.1 Gekko japonicus | reverse complement strand
TCGAGCAAGGGAAACCTTTACGTGTCCTTTACCTGTAATAGAGACTCAATTGGATGTTACTTACCAGGTGATGTTACTTACTTCCATGCCATAAAAAGCTTCAACTGCCCAGTCCCAAACATTTAAACCTCTATTAAAGGGTCAGGGCATTTGTCTTCAGGCCTGCTAGATGGGGGAAAGGGAAATTGCTGGAGGGAGAGGGAGTGACAGGTAACAGAGAAAGGACTTCTGGGGGAATTGGGGAAAGTGCCACCTTCCCACCTACTTCTCTGCTCCTTATTGGCCTTTTGTGGATGTGGTTTTTCCTCTTTAGAAAGAGCAGGGGTCATTTCGTAGAAAAAGGGGTGCAGGAACTCATTAGCATAAATTATTTGCATATGCCACACCCCCTGACATCACCGGAAGTGTGTCAGAAGGCAACGCCCACCGCTCAGGCTCCACTGGACTGTTTTGGATTGCTAGCTGGGGGAGGGAGGAACGTGCAGATCTGTCCTTGCAGAGGAGGGAGAGCTTGTACCTGAATAAAACTTGGTCTTAAAGGTGCCACTGGACTGTTTCGGACCAGGGGGCTCTGCAACTTACCTGGCTGTTTCTTGCTCTGACTGAGGGCTGCTGGGAGTAGGGGGTGGGGTTTGTTGCCTGTGCCTGCCCCCTGGGCTCTTTACTGCCCGAGCTCCGCTCCTGTGCACTCCTGCAGGAAATGACCCCTGGAAAAGAGCATCACGCTACAACTGCATATTTGACAGTGACATGCACCCTGGCCCTTAGAACAGGGATAGTGTCCTGCATGCCACCCTGTTGCACTCACAAACATCATAAAGAGCATTATATCATGATTTCCTATGAAGCATGACTTGGGTTGGAAAATCTGGAATTACTGGGTAGTAGAGATGGAACCCGTTG